>NC_026001.2:98682282-98886759 GCF_000442705.2 Elaeis guineensis
CTTAGATCCATATGCCTTCAGGGTGGCCTAATCCGAAAAACTAAAATTTCAAGGATAAGCCTAAGCTGTGTCCCTTCACGGTAGCCTAGTTCAAAAGGTTCAACTTTCAAAATTGGATCCATTTCCATACATTCAGAAGTGGTCCTCAAAAAACAGCATAGCCCTCCAAGTCTTCAAACTAAAAAATAACGTGGATAAGTCTAAGATAAACACTAGGTCTCTAAATTTGGGATGTGCCCCTCATTAAGCCATATAAATTAGATTGGACAACAATAAAATTACATTTTCAATTTAATTTTCTTAGCATTTTCTTTAAGTATCTGAATTGGAGATGCCTGATTAATAAAGTGTAATTATTAGGGCTCTGAAGCTTGCCAAAAGCCATGGACCCACATAAACAACAAGCCTTTTTTTGCAATTTGATGAGATCAACTTCTAAAATTAACCGGCAATTCCTCATCTCTCTAGACCCCAAAACCATCACCAGGGCATATTTGTGATCCCATAAATTCTAGCACGCCTGATAAGACTTGGCTTCTTCTCCCTTTCGTGAGATCTCAAGAACAATGCAAAAAGTAAAGGAAAACATTTATTGATCGAGTTTTTTATTCAACAAGAGAAGTTTCACTCAATCAGTAATCATTGTGTATGCTAGGAGGATGTCCATTGCTGCTACACCAGCAACCCAACCAACACCATCTGCTTGTGGTCCATGTTTCATGTTTGCATGTCACAAAGTAACATTGAGGCAGGTAATGTTTAAGCTGCAATTAGGGTTGAAATCATCCATGACATAGCCCACTCCTGCTACTGCAACTACCACTTGCATATGCAGAAGTAAGGAGGTTGTCCCTACTCAAATTCCTACTGGGGGCAATATTATCATGGAAGCTGTTGTTTATGCTACAATTAGTCCACATCTGCCATCAAGGTATAAGAGGCCAGATATGATTATGCCTGTGCCCTCAAGCAACACTCCACCACTCAAAGGTTGTCTACTTTTCATAGGTTATGCCCACTAACTTCGACATCCATGAGGACAGTTTGTTGCAACATCATTGGCTTAATAAATACTAGCCCATTCACTTTTACCACAGAAGACATAAACAGTGAAGTTTCCAAAAGGTTCTCCTATGCTACGATCACTCAGAACATTGCAAGGAAGTTCATGAAAGAAGACATAACGATATTCATCATTGCACTTATGCAAATGACAACTCTGCTGGGGGTTCAGAGTGTTCTAGAAAACAAGTTCATCAAACCCATGATGATTGCCAAACCAATTTTTTTATGGCCAATTCATATGATCCATTGAAATATGTAAAAAAGAATGCTACCATTGTGAAGTATCGTGACATCCCATCAGGCTCTACTCATTTTTCTCAATTCACTTACTGCTACCACTACAAATTTCACAGGAAATGTAATAAAAGTTTACTCTTGAAGACAAGCTCTAGCTCCAGCTCCCCTCACATACCATTTCCAACAAAAGGAGTTTACTGAGAACAGAATCTAAAACCCTACAGCAATTATCAGCCTACTCAATTCCAAAGCATCTAGCTTGTTATTGAGCAAAGTATTCCTGTCGACAAACACTAAGGTCCAGTCAAGGTGGACTTCACTAGAAAGATTTAAAATCATGGTCTTGCAGTTGTCAAGAAAAAAGCACATGGAGGCAATAAAGTTGTAGAAACCCAAGTCCAAGCATTAAAAGCCAATGATATCTCTTTGGCCATTGACAGCTTGGTAGCCTCTTCATATTAGTCATCATTTCTTCAGTAGCAAATAAACACAAATTGCAGGAGAGCTTTTGCCACCTCATTTGTTAAATGTTGCTTACCACCACAAATAAAGAAGGGTCAAGAACACTATGAATTCAATGTCCTTTTTCTTTGATGATATTATCACAAACCGAGGGAATGAAAGGTGTTTTACCATAGCCAAGACGAGGATTCTAGGGGGTGATTGCTAAGTGCAATGGTAAAAGGGTTGGGATTGCAAGCACATCGCATGGGATGAAGTCTTGGGGCACAATATTTGTACAAAAAAAATACCAAAAATTAGGTCTATGACCAATCTGCTCCTCCCACGACACTAGATTGTTGGGACCATGGTTCGCCGAATCGGCCTGAACTGAACGGTTCAAGGCGTGTCGAACCATACCGGCGGCCCTTCGGTGCGGTTCGGTTGTTGGATTCAGAACACCGACGAAAACGAAGTGAGGGAGAAAGAGAAGAAGAGAGGGAGAAGGGGAGGGAAAGAGAGGGGAAGGCTGGCGGTGGCCCACCGAGGCCGTTGGAGGCACAGCCGAAGCCTCCCAGGCTCCGCAGTCTTCCATGAGAGACTGAGAAGAGAGATGGAGAGGGAGAAAAGGAGAGAAGAGAGGGAAGGCAGGAGGGAGACCATCGGAGGGCCATTGGGTGGCCATCATGGCCGTCGGGCAGCCTAAGAAACCCCCATGGGGTTCGAAATAGAGACTTCACTCCTGTTTTGTCGGATTTTTTTTTTTTTTAAAAATAGACGAAGTGAAGCCAGCAATGGATTTTTTACTCGACAACCTTCCTACTGTCTTCTCTTCCCTCCTCTCCCCTCCTCTCTTTATATCTCTCTTCTCAATTTCTCTCGCAAAGGACCACGAAGCCCAGGAGGCCTCGACAACCCTCCAACAGCCTCCCAACCCTTCGGTGACCACCACAAGCGTCTCCACCGACCATCCGTTCCCTCCCTCTCCCTCCCCCCTCTCTCTCTTTTCCTACTCAATTCATCTCCTGTTTTCACATCGGTTTGGATCCGGTACGGTCCGATACGAGAGCATACCAACTCGTACTGCCAACCAACCAATACGAGGTTCGATTTCGAATCGACGATCCTTGGTTGGGACCATAATTGGGTAATGGTCAAAGAGTGGATTTTCATCTCAAATGACATCTCAAAAGCAAAGCATGTACCAAAACATTATTTGCCTGCCAAATTAGTATTGCGACAATCATCCTTCTCAAATCTTAAGCCAAGTCCTAGATGGCTCTTTTAACAGTTTTAAATGGGATTCAAAATTTGACTTCTTTAAGGGTTACATTGCATAATAGACCCTCCCACCCACTCCTTGATGGAAAATTGTGGACTTATATTACAATCTTCATAAGATCAATATAGCCTTACCGTTTAGCTTCAAAAGATAAGTTTAAGGTGATTGTAGAACTTCATAGCATTTATTCAAGCAGAGGATCAACTTCTCCATTCTTCTTAGTTTGTGGTGGGCAATTACTTCAAAGAATAACAAAGAAAAAAGATTGTTAACAAGCTTGAAGCACTTAAGCTTCATTTGGCTTGGAAGCCAAAACTTCCCTCGAGTGGCATGTTGTGACATTCTCTATTGAGCTTACCATCCAAAACAAACAAATAGTTGAGGGGCAACCTATTGCTAATAAAACCTTCAAATGGAAAACAAATTAAACATCCTTCGTTGCTAAGAATACCTAGTCTTTAACACTCAGGTCAAGGAGAAAATTACTTCTAAATTAAACAATTCATTGAGCTCTGGGATCCATTATACCTTGGCTAAATTTGGCAGTTAAGTGGAGGCAGCTATGAACAAGAAGTTATTATGTCCTTTACTACATCCTTGGAACAATTCATATGCTAGCTGGATAAGTGATTGTTAAGAATAAAACATATGTGTTGGACTTTAAGTTATGTGGGCCTGTAGGTAGTCCACTTATTAGTGGTTTATGTTGAGTAGGCCTTTAGGCCCTATATGATGTCTATATATATGTAACTCAGGTCAAGTTAATTAAATAAAATCATTTTTTTCTTCACTTCAACAACATGGTATCAAAGCCAAAAACCTAACCCTAGCCAAAGCAAGCTGTCGCCGCCCCTTTCTTTGTTTAGCCGCCATCTCCTTGCCGCCTTCCATCATATTCTATCTGCCAAAAAAAAACCCTAACCCTCCTTGCTGCTGCTCCTGATATCCTTGCCGCCACCCCCTTTCTCTATCCAACCGCCATCTTCTTGCCGCCTCCCATCATCTGATTTCCTTGCTACCACATCTCTCTCCATCCAGCCGCCACTAAAAGGTGTGTTTGACATTCCCAAACAATCCTAAAAGGATTGGGAAGGAGATCAAGCACTAGATCTGCATCTTTGCAGCCCTTGCCGACCACCAGATCTGCACCAATTTTGCCCTGGAACCAGATTTGCAGATCTGCCATACCGCCATCCAGTTCAGCCCTTTTACAATCTACTGCTTGTGTCTTTATGTGTTTACTGGTTTGTGCCTCTCAGTTCAGATTTCTTGCAATGATTGTGGAGTTTGCTTTGATGGGATGTAGGTTGTGTGATGATAACCTATGGATTAGGAGTCTCAAGTAGAGATGATTGGGCTAATCCCAAGGTGTTTGTGGTAGCATGATGCGAGTTGTGGAGGTGTAAGGGTGTAGTTTGTTGTGTTACATTTTGGATTAATTGAAATAGTGCAGTGTTTTGAATAATGGCATCAGGAGAGGGCCCTAAGAGTGTTAAAGTGGTATCCTCACATCAGAAATTAATTGATGTGATGCTAGCTGGTGATAGATCCAATTTTATGGAATGGCGTTTTCTTGTCAAGGTCAATGTTAAAGGACTTAGCAAGGAAGAACAGCTTACTGAGTTATATCCTGAGGGAGAAAGGGAAGTCAAACTGTGGCTGGCTAAAGATAAGAGTGTTTTCTCAGATTGTCAATTGCATTGATAGAAAGATGACTCTCTCAATGCAGCATGTTACGACGGTGAAAAAGCTGTGGGAGTTATTGCATCAATATTTTTCTAGGACTAGAAATATGAAAAGATTATATAGTTTAGCTCAAAAGGTGAGTCATCTAAGTCAAAATGGACGAAGTATCATGGAGTATTACTATGAGTATAAACGAGCCACAGAAGATTTTTGTACGGCAATGCCGATCTCCACTGATGTAGCTATGATGGAGCAGCGTGAGAGACTATTTGTATTTAGTTGGTTGTCTGAATTGGATACAAAGTATGAGGTGATTCGATCACAGTTGTTAGCCAACAAGGATGTGGATTCTTTGTTCAATGTTGTCACTACTGTACTCAGTGCAGTCCAAGAGAGTACCTTAGGTACTAAGGATATATCTGATGGATCTGCCCTTGTATCTCAGAGTAATGATGGTGGTGGATATAGAGGGAGAGATGGAAGATGGGGTGGTATTAAAGGAGGACGTGGTGATAGAGGATATAGTGATCCTGGGAGCCAAAGGGTATGCTATAATTACGGAGAACCAGGATATTTTTATCATCAATGTCCTAAACCTCTACAGGCACAGCGGATACAGTCTCAGTATCAGGCACCCAGATTTGCTCATACTGTATCACATCCAGTTGATTCAATTACTCATTACCTCGAGGACCGGACCATAGTCATATCTGATGAGGAGTTTGCCAGGTACACCTAGTTTCAACAGTCTCAGCAATCGACATCCTCCTCTAAAGCTACTCTAGTCAAAACAGGTAATCCCGTCGCCTACCTTTCATCCTCATCCCGATACTGGATCATTGACTCATGTGCCACCGACCACATGACAAGTGATCAAGGTATCTTATCCCATTATAAACCATCTGATGAGTGCTTTAATGTAACACTAGCAAATGGATCCACTACCAAAGTCTTAGGTAGTGGAGATACATCCATTACCTCTTCGCTACTCTTGTCTTCTATTTTATATCTTCCTAAATTTTCTTTTAACTTGATATCTGTTAGCCAAATCACTAAAGTCTTAAATTGTTGTGTTACATTTTTTCTGGCTACTGTTTGTTTCAGGATCTATCGACTCGGAAGATCTTTGGTAGGGAAAACGAGTCAAACGGATTGTATCTGCAGGATGAGGTTGCTACTACTATCCCATCTGTTGTTACACCTACCATCAGTTCTGACATCTCTACATTCCAGCTTCATTGTCCCCTTGGTCATCCATCTCTAAAAGTCTTAAAGAAAATGTATCCTGAGTTAAGTTCTGTAACTAGTTTATCTTGTGAGTCATGTGAGTTTGCTAAACACCATCGGATGTCATATCCTCCAAAAGTAAATAAACGAGCCTTGTCCCCTTTTGATCTAGTACACTGATGTCTGGAATCTATGTCCTGTTACTTTCAAGTCTAGCTTGCGATATTTTGTAACTTTTGTTGATGATTATTCAAAAAGTATTTGGTTATACCTAATGAAATCTCGATCTGAGTTGTTTTATACTTTCTCTACTTTTTGTTCCGATATTCGTACTCAGTATAATTACAATATTCGTATTCTTCATAGTGATAATGCCAAAAAATATTTTTCTAATCAATTTAACACCTATATGACATAGAATGGCATTATCCATGAATCATCATGTGTTGTTATCCCTCAACAAAATGGAATAGCTAAGAGGAAGAACTGTCATCTCATAGAAGTTGCTAGAGCCTTAATGTTTCAAATGAGAGTACCTAAAATGTTTTGGGCAGATGCAGTTTATACTGCTGCATTTCTCATAAATCGCATGCCGTCCTCTGTTCTTAATGGTCGTGCAACTTATATAGTTTTATTTCCTACCCGATCATTGTTTTCCATTCCTCCAAAAACATCTGACTGCATTTGTTTTGTATAGGACATGAGATCCCAGATCAGTTAGTTGGATCCTCGATCACTAAAGTGTGGCTTTTTTGGATTCTCCCGTACACAAAAAGGATACCAATGTTATTCTCCTATGTTAGGTCGATATCTTGTCTCTCGAGATGTCACCTTCTTTGAATCGAATCCTTTCTTTGCTAGTCCCTCTCCTTCTACTTCTGAGATAGAGTCTATAGAGGACTTTCTGATCTACACAGTCAGTTATCCCACCTCTACTGCTTCATCTGATCCACCTCGTCCTCCCATTACTTATGTCTACACCCGTCGAGACAAACTTCTCCAATCAGATGTTGCAGGTCTTTAACCAGCAGATCCACCAATGGCTATCTCATCCCTACCAACTTTCGCATTGTTTGATTCTGATCTTGATCTACCTATTGCTCTCAGAAAAGACAAATGCAATTGTACCCATCCTATTTCAACCTTTGTTTCCTATAACCATTTATCACAATCAACCCACTCCTTTGTTACCTCTCTTGATTCTATGACTATTCCTAAGACACTAGATGAGACATTGTCACACAATGGCTGGAGGACAGCTATGGAGGAAGAAATGTCAGCTCTTGAGGCTAATGGTGCTTGGGACTTGATTTCTATACCATCAGGTAAGCGTATTATTGGGTGTAAGTGGGTATATGTGGTGAAGATGAAGACTGATGGTTCTGTTGATAGATTGAAAGCTCGTTTGATAGCTAAGAGATATATCTAGACTTATGGTGTAGATTATACTGATACTTTCTCTCCTGTGGCTAAGATGACATCTATTTGAATATTTATTTCCTTAGCTGGTGCTAGTTGTTGGCCCATATATCAGTTAGATGTCAAGAATGCATTTCTTCATAGTGACTTGCAGGAAGAAGTGTATATGGAGCAACCCCCTAGATTTGTTGCTTAGGGAGAGTATGGTAGGGTATGCAAATTGAAAAAATCATTATATGGGTTGAAGCAATCTCCCAGAGCTTGGTTTGGCGGGTTCAGTGATGTGGTGATAGAGTTTGGCATGAAGAGAAGTTCATGTGATCATATTGTGTTTTTCAAACATTCTGACAAAGGTTGTATTTTGTTAATTGTATATGTTGATGATATTGTGATTATAGAGAGCGACGCACATGATTTTTTTTTCACTAAAAGAGTTTCTTCAGGCAAGGTTTCAGACAAAACATTTGGGACAATTGAAATACTTTCTTGAGATTGAACTGGCTTACTCGAAAAAATGTATATTTCTTTCTCAAAGGAAGTATGTTCTAGATCTTTTGACAGATACTGATATATTTGGAGCAAAGCCTTGCGAAACTCCTATGGATCCAAATGTCAAACTTGGAGCAGAAGGGGGGGAGATGTTTACTGAACTAGAAAAATACAGAAGACTTGTTGGAAAACTCAACTACCTCACAATCACTCGTCTAGGCATTGCATTTTCTGTGTGTATTGAGTCAGTTCATGTTAGCACCCACTACTGTACATTGAGATGCCTTAATCCACATAGTAAGGTACTTGAAAAGAGACCCAAGAAAGGGTATTGTGTATGGAGATCATGGTGGTATACAGATTGAAGGGTTCACTGATGCTGATTTGGCAGGTTCGCCTAATAATAAGAAATCTACAACAAGATATTATGTATTTATGGAAGAAAATTTAGTATCTTTGAAGAGTAAAAAGCAAAATATAGTGTCTCGATCTAGTGCAGAATCAGAATACCAAGCCATGGCACAGACAACATGTGAATTGATGTGGATTCGATATTTTCTAGAAGAGATTGGCTTTACAGATTCTTCTCCTATGAAGCTGTGGTGTGATAATCAGGCAGCTATGCATATTGCATCAAACCCAGTGTTTCATGAGAGGACGACGCACATTGAAGTTGATTGTCACTTTTTGAGGGAGAAGATTCAGCAAAAGCTCATTTCCACCAATTACATACACTCAGAGCAGCAACTAGCCGATCTGTTTACAAAGAGTCTTACCCAAGCTAGGATTGATTACATTTGTAACAAGCTGAGCATGATTAATATCTATGCTCCAGCTTGAGGAGAGTGTTAAGAATAAAACATGTGTTGGGCTTTAAATTACATGGGCTTGTAGGTAATCTACTTATTAGTGGTTATGTTGAGTGGGCCTTTAGGCCCTATATGATGTCTATATATATATATATATATATGTAACTCAGGTCAAGTTAATTAAATGAAATCATTTTTTCTTCACTTCAACAACAGTGATGATTCATCATCAATATTCAATAGACGCTATAAAGGCTACAGGCAAAAAGTACACTTCTATGATCGCTGTTTGGACCAAAATGGAAGGAAAATAAAAATTCACCCATTCCAAGGGAAGATAAATATCTGCATCATACTTGTTCATCACAAAGGGGAACACGTATTGAAGTCTCAAAAACTAGTACCCTTCTACAGACTGGTCTTCTAAATGAAGATAAATGCATGCTTAGCCCTTGGATCCACTTCATTGTAGCAAAATTTAATTATCCACTTCAGCTAACTAAGAAAACATCAAGTGATGACATAATTTCAACAATTTTCTCACCCTATAATTTCATAATAGTGGAAAGACATCAGCAGCCATTGACCCTAAATCCTCATCTGTAGAATTAAAAAGTCTTATACAGTAAAATAAATGGAAAAAAGGAAAAGGAAAAGGAAAAGGGGAAAAAAATAGGATGTCTCCTTCCTTAATGTGTTGTAAACAAAATTGTGCCATAATTAGATGCAAACTCACATCCTCACTAACATTCAGTGGTTGACTGAAACAGCATTCTGACAATACATGACAAGGACCAGCAACAAAGAGACAACAACAGCAACATCATCATCATTGATAGAAGATATGCCAAATGGTATAAAATCACTTGTGCTGGTAATACAAAAAGTTTGAACATAAAACAAAACATCTTGACTGTCTTTATTATTTATGCTATCTTAGGTCATTGCATGAACTGAAAAGTATTGAGCCATTCCCTCAACCTCAGGTCCCCAAAATATTGTGGATATCTTATCAAAAGTTGAAGAATGAATAATGAAAAAGGTCCAAGAACAGGCAACAGGAAGGGTTCAAAAGGCATCACCCAAAAAATTAAAAAAAAATAAACATAAAATAAACACCACATTGTGTCCCAAACTCCTAACATGATCTCCATATAAAGCCAAGATTTTAAATTCCATGGGACAGGGCTGTCCCGATTTTCCCATGGAACAGGACGCACCACTATCCCGCCCCATCCCGACACTTGGGATAGAAGATGTCTCAAGACATCCCGATCAGGACGCTGGGATGCTAGCGGGACATTCTATCCCAATACATGAAATGCTACCCCATCCCAGTGTCCCGTGGAACATCCTGCTGGGATCTGAATCCTTGCATAAAGCAGCCATTGACACTTTAGGCGCTGTGAAGGGAAATGACAGAAGATTTCTTTGTAGTTCAGCAAGGCAGTAAGCCATACTGTTTACCGGGCATCATTCTTCTGCTTAACCATTTATTCAAAAAGAAAATGTGAGTAACAGCTTTAAATGGATGACTTATGAATGAAACAAACATTTTATCACTTAAAAATATTTAAAGGAAAATAACTTCTGAGGAATATTCAGCATTGTAAACAAAGCGCACATCAAAAATAATGTGTGATGCATGCTTCAATTAGTAAGAAAGAAAATTGGTTCAGAAAAAGAAAAATCATACACACTCCTTAAAATATCAAAAGGTAACATTAATTTGGATCACATACGAATGCAACTAGCACAAATGACCCTCTCTTTGATTTGAGATATTGAAGAAGTTCTTAAAGCATGCATTTCCTAAAAAACTACATGACACTACCAAAATAAATAAAAATAAATAAATAAAATCGCTGGAGTAGTAAGTTACCTGACATAACTTGAGGACATGATGCACAATCAAGGAATTTTCTTCAATAGCAATATTTTCATTTAAACACCTGCATTATGAGAGTAAAAACAATTTATATTCTCAAGAAAATGCAAAATCAGAATGAAATATCGAAAATCAGAAGTCAGTTTTGGATTCACTCACTTATCAGGTACTCTTTTTTCGTTTATAAATGACTGGGGATTAAAAATCAATGCCAAGGACTTTAATACAGGAAGGCACCAGCTAAAAAATGTGACACTTTTATAAGGAAGTCTGCTTTCCAGAATCAGCTTTCCATCTGAGTTAAACACACTGCTACATCTCTTTAGTACTTTTCCTAAAATTGTGACAGCCCCCATCTTACATACTAATACCTGGATAAGTCAGGAAATTAAAACAAGCACATAAATGGCACATAGACTAACATGATACAGCTGCAAATTCAGTAACCTTGGCATGCGGATGCTCCAACAGATTAGCAACAAAATGAAGCAACCGAAGCATCTGAACAGAAAACACAAATCAAATTTTAGATCATTTGGAGTGACCATAACAAAAATAACAGAGAATTTATCACCTTGAAAATATCCATGTCAGACAGGGATGTTTCATCAACATGATTATCCATCCATAAAAATATTGGTCGTAGAAGGACAACTGCACATTCTGTCCTTTGGCAGGCAACACGAATTATGAAAACACGAAGCATATCTTGTATGACCACCAAAGCCTGAGTAATAAATTAATTGCAACAAAGATTAACATCTAAATAATTTATTGTGCATAATCAACATTTGATCACCTACCAACATCTAGAAGAAAAAATAAAAGAAGCAAGAGAAAGCAACATCTTAAGACAGGACATACAGTAGAGGCAAAATGCAGGACAACTTGTGCAATTCTGTCAAGTTGTGGCGTCAGCCGAATGAGTAGCACTGCTAGGTGTTCTGGCTGTAAATACCAGTTGATGTCTCTCTCTGCTTGAGGTCCTAAAATCGACCCAATACTCAAAATTCTAAGAGCAGTTAAAGGGGGAATATCGTATTTCCATAGCCATATACCTTCCTCTGGAAATAGATCACCCTTTTGGTGCATAAAAGTCACATATTAGAGAATGCACTGGTTAAGTAAAGAATCTAAATAATGAGAGCCAGACTCTGACTTATCTAGATATTTAAAATTATGTATGCAAAAAAAAAAAAAATCAGAATCTCCAGGAGAGGCTCCATGAAGTTGTTAGCATTATTACCAGTAGGCAGAGCATGCTGCAGGCATCCTTTGGACCCAAGGCTAATGATGAAGTAGCCTGAACACTTTCAAGAAGACAATGAAATAGACCAGGTGTCCAACCAAATATAGGCCAGCAAGCAAGTGCTGATGTAAGTAGCTGACAGACGGCACCAAAACCAAGTGCAGAGCTCGCATATGGAAAAGACAAGTCCACTGCACAAGCTGCTAATTTTGGGCTGCAACTTGAACACTCAGGATTAGAAAAAATACATCAACCATAAAGGAACCAAAGGAAAATTAAAAACAAAGTACCTTACTTCTCGATGCAGTTGTAGAAGTGCGTTAAGCAATTTTTTGTTGCGATACTGCTCCTTTGTTCCCTACAAATGCAGTGCCTTTTTAACTTAAAAGCATACAAAAAACAAATAGTGCTTATTAACCTTAATTGGTTAAAAAGCTATCAATTTTTAGGTCAAAGAAACATTTTTCCTACAAACATCACAATACTTTATTTTCGATGCAATGGAGATAGAAAGACGATGGACCCATTATTTTGTATTGAAATTGCACTCTGCCAAGATAGATCCGATACTTCCATAAAATGCAACTCAAGTAATTTTTGATGATTCTTTTTGACATAGATGCCGAAGTTAATAGCCACTAAAATGAACATGACCCAACACTCTTGGACAATGGATGTCATGTCGAGCCTCGTTCCCTATCCCCTCCCGCACTCAGGATGGTGCCCCATCCTGCCACTCGAGATGGTGGGACATCCTGCAGTCCCACGAGGACATAAATCCTCGAATACAACATAATACAAATATTTTGATATCGCAAATCTTCAAAAAAATTGGATATGATACAGCTTGGATACACTGCAAATAAACACATATTATTTACATATATTTAAAAAGGAACAATTGTTTTATTTCCATCCTGCATACATGTACCGGCATCTGATAAATATTGGATATAGTTATGGCACGAAAAATTCCAGTATCCACGTACCCTGTGGACAAGTTGGTGTAATTCAAAGACCAAGACTGCTTAGCCTGGTCAAGACACTAACTAAACCACAGCTTCTAAAGAACCATCTTTCAAACACTGGGGACATTCAGATACTAAAATGCATACCCTTCTGCAGGACCATGAATTTCTCAACCTTCCCAAATAACCCAGATTGAAGTTCTACATGCATGGATGAGATATCAAGGAACAGGAAGGAGCACCAATCAGTAATCAAGCCCAAAGAGTCATACAATCTATACGAAGGAGAAATTTATATTAGTCTATGAATAGGAGCAATAATGGCAATTTTCTTCGGTAAGGAGACTAAGTAGTGAACTTCGATAGTGGTTGTTATGAACCTGTATGTGACTTTTCACTTCAATGCTTTCAGTTTAGAACATAGCAATTTCACAGATTTGGTGCAGATAAATCAGAACGTGATGAATGCCAAAGAAGCAGTTGACTCTCCATTAATTATCACTAGAGAAAACCTAGTTCACAAGTCCTTGATGCGATATAAAAATACATAAGGTGTAATTATTTGCCAACATGTTTTAGATTCAGAGCATTAAACAAGGAGAACATGCATGCTTATGCAAACACTAACATAATCATCCATACACACAAAATTCCTAGATCCGACTTCTAACATTTAGTTTCTAAGAAGAAGTAAAATGTTAGCAACTCGATCAAATTATATTCTTATGGATTTTTCCTGCTGCATGTTTCATAACTGGGAGAACAAGGTCTAAGCAACCATAGAACATGAATTTTCAGAAGCATATATTGGCATCCACAAGAGTCTGCCTAGTATCCATGGAACTAAATTGACAATTGCACTACTAAGTAGAATAATGAATATTTAAGGATGCAAATAGGTCAGGTCGGACCAGGTCATGAGTGGCACCGACGTAACCTGGTTTCTTGATCAAGTCCTAGTGTTGGACCCAAACCGATCGAGTCGGGTCAGGTCCAAGGCCAAAATTTTTAACCCAAACAAATCATTCGGGTCAGTTCGAGTCCATGTATAACCAAACCCAACTCGAAAAATTGGGGTCCGGGTCAAATGTTGCCAACCATATTCTAATTACCACATAACCAACTACAATCAACCAAACAAAATACATAATAAACAATATTATTCTCAAAACAAATTGGGATATAAAACTAATTTGAAACATCACTTTATGTTAAAGATATTACTCATACAAGTCTTATATCACAATCTAGAGGCTCAAATAGGTTCGGATCCTAACAGTGTAGCAAGTTCAAGTCAAGTTGGGTTAAGTCCAAATTCAATAAACCCAGACCCGATCTGAAAAATAGAAGAGATCCAATTTTAGAACCTGACTCTGCCCCACAGGTCCTTTAAAATGGGTCCGATCGGGTCTAAGTGGGAGGGGCCAGGTCGGTCAAGGTCTGGTAACAAGTCAACCCGATCCATTTGCAGCCTTATGAATATTATCAACCCTGAAGCTTCTAGGGATTTTGAGGTACCAACACCTTCAGCACTTGGAGAGACACAGTAGGGCAATATAGCAGCCCATCAGTAGAGATGTCAAAATTTTCTCAAACTAAATTTTATACCTCTACATGAGCTACAAATTAGCTCCATTAACTCTATGCAGATTACGAATGTAAGGTTCCTTTTATCATATGTAAATACACATTATGTAAAATTTCTTCCCATTTCACAAGTTCCTACACTAAGATTTTATATCAAATATATCTACATAATAAATAGCATTAAAGAAGGAGTACAGCAGCAGGACAGAACAGTATGTGTTTTATTTGGTTATTTGGTCACCCTTAATTATAGTAGAATAAGTTGATTCTCCCTGCTTTTTGAACCGGATCAAATTTATCCACTTGATGAGTAAGCCAAATATGGCTAAGTTTGAGTAAATTGCATATTTGACCAGATTTGCACAATTTTTTAAACTACTTTCTAGTAGGTGTAATGAGATTATTAGGGGAATACCGTTATCATTAGATCCAAGGATTGAAGTGCCAATCAGCACAAGTCTATATAACATGACACAAATCATGCCAATGCCTTACCAATACATGGCACTGGCATAGTAGCAGATATATAACGATGCTTGGCACTCCAAAATGCCATTGCATGTGGGCACTGGCACCATCAACACAGCACAGCTTGGTATGTGTCCTGTTGATGCTAGGCCAGCACAGCTCTGGCATGCAATGACCAGACCTATAACCTTGCTATTTCAAGTTAACTCTCACTTTACAACTTATAGGCAACCAATAACCCTAGATTAAAAGTAAGGATTGGAGGAAACCACATCAAGTTTGGGCTAGACCCAAATCTAACCAACAAACTTGCATTTCTACAAGAAAATTAGTAAAATAAAGATCAACCTTTTGTCAGATCCCTCTTGATTAAAGTTCTCTATAGCCAACCAAACTTTGATCAGAGGGGCTTGGGCTATTGTTTTCTCCACCATGAGTTCTGAAAATAGACAACATCAATTGTTTACACAATAGTATTGTCTGATAAGACTTCGGTTGAGATATTGCATTATGATTTCCTATAACAAGCCTTTTGCAAAAACATTAAACTAATTATGATTATAAATAATTTTGCTAACATCAAATTTTGAAAATGTTTGACGATTATAATTATGATTATGTAAAAATTTTGAAACATCACACAATTCAATTTGCAATGAATTTATAACACTGATGTTGATAGAACATTGCATATTGGCTATGCTTTATAGCCATATACAACAGATGGGAAAAGAAAAATTAGGAACAAGAAGTCCTATAAGAATATATGACCAAATGTAATAAATGGTCAAAACTTACATGTAATATTCTCAAAAGGTTAATTAGTAAAACAAGCAAAGGAATCATGAGTTCAACTAAGCTCTGTTCATGACTTCGTTCCAATAGCAAATCAGTCGTAGTGTTACATTCTGCACCTTCATCAACTAGGTAATCTGAAGATTCAAACAATAGCCAAAATTCAGAAAAATATAACTCAGAAGAAAAAAAATTATTCAATGCAAAGCATGCAAATGAAAAGAAATCACATGCCAAACAAATGATATGCCTGGTCCAAAAGGAAATTTTGCATCCGAAACAACAT
This sequence comes from Elaeis guineensis, assembly GCF_000442705.2. Taxonomy (NCBI): domain Eukaryota; kingdom Viridiplantae; phylum Streptophyta; class Magnoliopsida; order Arecales; family Arecaceae; genus Elaeis; species Elaeis guineensis. The sequence goes on from NC_026001.2 coordinate 98,698,179, forward strand.
AATCCTAAAACATATAAAGCATAAAGCTATTCAAGCCAGCTTATATAAAGTTATGCATGGGCAACTAATTGTCAAGTTGAGAACCTAGCATAATAAGATTAAGTACTAATTAGATTTTATGTGAAGAAATACTGTAAAATTTAGACTTAAATCTCTTTCGACCAAAATGTGGCAGTAGTTGGGCTTAAGTAAATTAAGCAGCAGTCAAATGCCAATTATCTCAAGTAATTGACTCGTGCATCTTAGATCCTTGTCCAATTCTATCTTGTCCAGATTCACACGTCTAGTTTTTGCATAGAGATAAACCTTGATAACTAAACTAACAAGAAAATAGGGTAACAAGGTATGTTGAACCGGTACCGCCGACCGTTTCAACCGGCCGATGGTACGGTTCGGTATGGTTTCATACCGTACCGAACCGACGATCCGAACCGAAAGAAAAAAAGAGAGAAAGAGAGAAAGAGGAAGAAAAAAAAGAGGGAGGGGAAGGAGCCGGCGAGGCCGCCGGACGGCCTCCGATTGGCCGCCGTGGCCGTCGGAGGGCGCAATCCACGCGCACGGTGCCGCAGGCGTGAAACAGGAGCATCGCCCTGTTTTATAATTTTTTTTAAAAAATATGGTTTTAAATGAAGTCGGCAAACAATTTGCCGGCTTCACGATTTTTGTTCTTTTAAAAAAAAAAACTTAAGTCGACAATCCAGTTGCCGACTTCATAAGTTTAAAACAAAAAAAAGAAAAAATCAAAACAGACATCGTCTGTTTCGAAAAAAGGGGGGCGGAGCCCTCCGTGGCTCCGCCCGCTCGACCACCCTCAGACCGTCGACGTCGGCTCGCCGGCCACCGGAAGCCTCGCAACGAAGGTATCGTCCGTCCGGTAGGTTGCCCGCCCTCCCTCCGAACGCTCTCTCTTTTTTGCTCTCTTGAAAGCCCTATCGGACGATACGAGGCTCGGAAGCCCTCCGACGGCCGCAGCCGACCACCGTCGGCCTCCGACGGCTCCCACCTCCCTCCCTCCCCTCCCCTCTCTCTTTTTCTTACTTTCCGTTCTTTTTTCTTCGGTACCGCCGGTGTACCGATTTTACCGACCGAATCGTGCCGGTTCCCCGTCGGTCCGGTACGAGATGGGGTGTACCGACCGGTTCGGCACGGTATGGCAAACCTTGCAGGATAATACATTACCAATAGCAAGATGGATAAAAAAGATATATCTAATTTAAGCCATGCCACATGTTGCCGCTGAAATCTAGGTCATGGTCGGAAAAGCTGGAGCAGTGATGCGTCCTCCCAAAAAAAAATCTACAAGCAAGTCCTGATCAGAGTTAGCTCCAGTGGGGACCTTCCAGTGCTTAAGTCAAATAACAGAAGAAACAGGTGAGGAGTGCAGAGAGATTATTTCGCACGTATCTTAGGGGGTCCCCTGGAGGTCCTTTTATAGACTAAGATCAGAAAACTATTTTGGGAAGTTACGTGGTCGATTCAGGCGCGACGTGGCAAGACTTCCGACCGAGATTAATGAAAGGATTATTGCACCTACTAAGGTTTGCCATATCGTGCCGAACCGGCCAGTATGCCCCATATCATACCGGACCGACAGAGAACCGACACGATTCGATCGGTAAATTCAGTACACCGATAGTACGGAAAGAAAAAAAAGGAAAAGTGAGAAAGAGAGAGAGAGAGGAGAGGGAGGGAGGTGGGAGCCACTGGAGGCCGGCGGTGGCCGGCTGCGGCCGTCAGAGGACTTCCGAGCTCCGTATCGCCCGATAGGACTTTCAAAAGAGTGAGAAAGAGAGAGAGAGCGCTCGGGGGAGGGACCTACCGGACGAACGACGCCTCCATCGCAAGACCCCTGGTGGCTGGCAAGCCGACGCTGACGGCTTGAGGGCAGTTGAGCGGGTGGAGCCCCTCCGCGGCTCTGCCCCCTTCTTTTTCGAAACAAACGGTCGTCTATTTTGATTTTTCTTTTTTTTTTTAGTTTTAAACTCATAAAGTCGGCAACTAAAGAATTTTTTTAAAAAAGGACAAAAATCGTGAAGCCGGCAAACTATTTGCCGACTTCACTTAAAACTATGTTTTTTAAAAAAACTCACGAAACAGAGGCAATGCCCCTGTTTCACGCCCGCGGCGCCGCGCGCATGGACTGCGCCCTCCGACGGCCAACTGGAGGCCATCCGGCAGCCCCGCCGGCTCCTTCCCCTCCCTTTTTTTCTTTCTTCCTCCTCTCTCTTTATTTCTCTCTTTTTTTCTTCTGATTCGGGTCCACTTGCCTTTGTCAGTTCGATACGGTACGAAACCATACCGAACCGTACCATCGATCGGTCGATACGGCCGGCGGTACTGGTTCAGCATACCTTGGCACCTACCTTTTCTATTCCGGAGCCAACTGAATGTCGTGGGCATTTTTGAATTTTGAAATGAGTAGAGGTTGGATTGGACTAGTTTCTTTTGTTGAGACTTCGGCTTGGTCCAATGGAAGCAAGTGCTAAAGGAAAGAGATGGCCAGGGCCGATCGTGCTCGGTGAGATGAAGACTGGTGAAGGTTGACATATACGTACGGCTGAAGTTAGAAATCGGCTAGTTCAGGTGTCCCGCTGTCTGCAGACATTGGATAGGTGTTGAATGCCAATTGCCATGGAGACAGACAGGTTTGATGCCGAAGTCAGGATCGGCCGATCCTGAGTGTTCCGCCCAAGAAGATAGCTAGGAGTCAAGGATTGTCATGGGTTGAACTTAAGATTAGGTTGCGCCACCTACACTACCATCGGCTCATGTCTTCGGCCAAAGGGGAAACATCCCCCCCCCAAAACACCACATCTGTTGGCTTTAGAGAAAGATTTGATCTGGAGGAAGGAGTCATTGCTTGCTCGTTAGAAGGGAGAATATACATTTAAATGAAAGCTCTTTAGGGAGGAGAGGGAGGTGGGTCCCACCACACTATTTGGTGATGCATGCTTTGATTAAAAATTTTCTACACTCATTTGCTCCTTAGTTTCTTCTCCCATATACACAAATTGCAGTCTTTTAGTTTAGTTCATTAGTGAAACCAGCTAAGCGAATACCATACCATAGAAAATAAAAAGAGAGTTATTAATGCCATGAGTTCCACCAAAGCTTTCTATTGCAACTCCTTTATCTTTTCCCCTCACAGCCCTAAATCGACTTATAAGTCTTGTTTGCTTTACTTTGACTATGGAAGGGAATACAATCCATCAATCTCATTATTAAGCGTTGAATCCTTAAGTGTACTTCCTACTAGCTTGATTCTGGATCTACCTATTAAGTCTTATCTTCTTTTTGCTGACTTGAGTCTAAACAGGAAGCAACTCATTATCATTCTTCTTTGCTAGCTTGATTCCTATGGAATTCCATTAACAAGTTTAAAAAAAAAGAAAGCCTATTTTAGATAGTTGTTATAGGTAAGTCGAATATTCACTGTGGGACAACTAATTGATGAAGAAGAATCGATTGAAGAGATTGCCTTCCCATGGTACAATTCCTTGAAAGGACTACTAGAGTGCTAAGCTGCCTTCCTGGCTGCACAACTATAATGAATGGCTCAAACACATAGGATATGAGACAGCCCTTTCTCCTATTTCCGAAGGCTAAGAAGTAAGTGCCCGAGAAATAGCACTTGAAAGGAAAACCCAATCTTTTGCAAGGAAAGCTCCTATAGAATACTCAAACCCTAGCTCCTTGAATTAATCTCCTTTGCATATGTGCCTGCCTGGAACTTCCTTTGCTACAGACAAATTCACACAGAGAGCAATTTTGACATCTGTCCATCAAGACCACTTTACCCTAGCATGAAAAGTGTTGCTTAATGGAATTCCATTTCTAGCTTCAAACTAGCCTACTTGATTGAACAGAGCTTCTTGCAAAAGAACAACTATTGTAAACAGGAACTAATTTAATCACCAGACAGGTGATTATGAGTCATAAAAAGGATTACTCGATGAAGGAAGACTTATTTTGCCTTTTCTCTAGAATACTCTAAAACAGGCAAGGAAATGTCATAAAGCTGGTGCCTTGAAAATGGCAGTTAAAGAGCTACAGGCCGGATGGCAGTTAAAGAGTTACAGAGTTACAGGATGGATGCGGTCGGTACGGGGCGTACCCAACCAAACCAGGGGGGAGCCGGTGTGGTTCACCCCCCATTTTCAGTAAATTAGCCAAACCACACCAAACCGAGCTGGTTCGGTGCGGTTTAGAGGCGAACCGCAAGAAACCGGCCGATTTCTCTCGATTCGGTTTGGTATGGCTCGAAAGTGAGGGGTGGGGGGGGCCCGGGTGGGGGTGGGGGTGGCTTTGTCTCCCTTTTCATCTAAGAGTCTGAGACTCTCAGAAACCCGAGAGCAACTCTTAGGTAAGCTGAGTTGGACGAGATGATGGGTACGACGGCCTTCCAAAAAGAAAAAATTCAAAAAAAATTCTACAACTCCTTCGACGGGACAACAAATTTCGATCGAAAATAGGAAAATCCTTCGTTCTGTCACCAAATATTTTGCTTTTCATGTTTTTTTAACCAATAACTACTAAAAAATATAAAAAAAAAAAATCATGCCAAAATTTGTGATTTTGATATGATTTCATTATATATTGTAGATCATTAGACGATCTACATGATGACACTAAAATCATTAATTTTCATTAATTATTTTTTTAAATATATTTTTATATATTTTAAAAAAATTATTAAAAAAATTAAATTTAAAAAAAAAATAATATCAAAAAATTATTTAATTGTTGTATTTTGTTAAACTTACAGAAATAAGTAAGAAGAAGGATTCAAATCGTAATATTGATTAAAAACATGGTGAGATGCTCTTAGCTCGGCACCATTACAAATGATGCGGCATAGAGTTTAGAAAGGAGTGACTAGGTTGAAACAACATTTGACTGATGATTATCGAGATGTGGTCATATATCGGAAATGCTCACAGAAGGTCCGACAGCTTATGAAGAAGCACTTCGCTGATCAAAAAACAGCGAAGACGAGGTCAAAGGAGAAGAGGACAGAGGTGGATCGTCGAGCTGGAGAGCCATCTTCCTAGCATTTCAGAGAGTCAGAGGAAGCCTCTGCTCTATATGATGAGGCAGAGATTGAGGCCTACAGGCTAGAGGAGATGACCAGATATAGAGAGCAATTTGGACCGTCATTCTATGAATCGGGATTTGGCTCTCCGACCGCTAGAGGAGAATCTGAGTTCAGGAGGACCACCTCTGTCAGAAAGCCAGTCAGTAGAGGAAGGAGGGGTATTTCATCGATACTGGGGGCTTTTGACAGTAGGAAGAGATCCGACAGAGATATTCCAGTAGGGGCCACCATTCATGATTTGGATCCACATGCTTTTTCTAGCAAGGATTCAAAATAATAGAGGGTTGATACCATTCTGAAGAAGGATAAGAAGGATATGTGACGAGCTATTGGATCATGATTTCATTTTAGTCATATTCCAGCAAATACAGCGGAAAATACTTGCTATCGATCTATCATTTCGGCAATACAGACTGTCAGCCGCAATATAAATCCTTGGACACCCAGAGATATCCATGGTCAGCTTCTTGACAGCAATAAAAAGGAGTTGGAGAGATAGATCTCTTCTTACAAGAGTAAATGACCCATATACGGACTGACGGTGATGTGTGATGGTTGGACTGATCCTACTAAACAGAATATCATAAATTTTTTGATATATTGTGATGAAAAAATATTTTTTCACAAATTAATTGATGCTTCAGATAGGGTGCACAATGCCGCATACATCTTTGGACTGATGGAGGAGGTGATTGATTCAGTTGGAGAGTAAAATGTCGTGCAGGTCGCAAATAATGGGCCGAATATAAAGCTGCTAATGAGTGACTGATGGAGAGGCGATCGCATATTTACTAGACACCATGTGCTGTTCATTGCACTGACCTGATGTTGATGAATATTGGGAAGCTTCATAGAGTGCAACAAGCAATGGATACAGTCCAGTCTATTACTAAATATATCTACCATCATACATGGATACTATCATTGTTGCGGAAATATACTGAGGGAAGATCTTGAGACTGGATATCACACGATTTGCTACAAACTACATAGCACTTGATAGCCTTATGCAGAAAAAAGTAGTCTTACGTCAGATGTTTGTCAGTGCCGAGTGGCAGGAGGATAGATATGCGAGGGCCAACACTGAGAAAAATCATGTAGAGAACTTAGTGACCAAATAGTCATTCTGACAATGGCTGATAAAATAGTGAAGGTTATCCAACCATTATATGAGGTACTTCGTGCCGTGGACAGTAAGAGATACCCTCAGATGGGCTTCCTGTATCACATGATGGAGAGGGTAAAGCAACAGATCAGTGAGATAGATCCCAAACATGTCCGAAAATACATCAACATCATCGAACGTCACTGGAACTATCAGATGGACAGAGATTTACATCTAGCAGATAAGCATGAATTCAAGAATCATCTAAATATTTATCTTTTAATCTTTTTTTTTGACACTAAAAGTTTACTTAATCACTGCAGAATTTATTTTTAGCTTACTATTTGAATCCAAAGTTTCAGTACAGCATACTCGGGATAGATATGGATAATGAGTTTCTCACTGCTCTCCATAATGTTGTATATAAGATGGTGTCCAATCCCGATATCGCATCTATGTATCTGCAAGAGATACGTTAGGTCAATTAAGATGCGATCATTTAACTTAATAATATATTTGTTACTAAAATGAATATATTTTTCACAGATGAAACAATTTAAAGAGGGGACAGACAGCTTTAGAGTCTCATCGGCTGTCGTAAGCAAAAAGAAAATAAATCCAGATAAATTACATATCAACAGTGAAGACTTTGTTGAAATTACATGCCTATTAATATCATAAAATCTGATATGTAATTTTGTTTAATTTTCTAACAGCTAAATGCTGGATCCATTTTGGACAGTCCACACCAAATTTGAAAAGTGTGGCCATTCACATTCTTTCCCAGACTGTCTCCTCTAGTGAATGTGAGCGTAATTGATCGACTATCGTCCTCATCTACAGCAAACAGAAAAATCGTCTTGACACAGAAGCACCTCAACGATCTTGTTTATGTGCACTATAATTTAAGATTGAGGCTAAAATATATCCAAGATGAAGTACAGCTAAAGTATACGAATCCGACGATAGATGATTATGCCAATTGATAATAAGAATCTGATGATTGAATGGCTTGCAAACCAGGAGTAGGAGCCGAAACTTGATGAGCCAGGATCCCCTCCATGACCAACCAATGTGGTAGCTAGGGAGATCAGGATGGATCCAGGATAGTGGGCAGAAAAAAATATTCCACATAGAATTCCAACTGATCAGCCACAATCTGAGGGATCATAGGGAAGTCATTTATTATGTGACTCCATGTTTGATACATAAGGCCAGATGTTTGAACAAGAAATGCTGAGACAAAGCTAATCACAGAGGACACTAAGGGGGCTCGAAAAGGCAAAAAAAAAGAACGGTAGTTGCAGCACCCTCGAGTGTAGGAGTCAGTTGACTCAGATTCAGAGACTAGCGGCAGTGAGGGTAATGGTAGCAGTCATGGATCTGATGATCAAGAAGGGACTGGAGGATCTGATGATCAGAGAGGGACTGGAGGATACGAGACCACTATTCATGAGACAGCTGCAAGATGGTATTCGATTCATCAGTGAGTCCCAATTTATACATGCCATACAAGATAGGGACCACGGACGACCTGATAGACCCCATAAGGAGACGATCTCATATGGATGACAGCCTCTCAGAGGTCATCCAGGCATGATACAGCTGCAGATGACCTTGCATGTAGAGTAGGATCTATGAATGTATCTGCATCATCCTCGTACTATAGATTCTATCATCCACAGACAGCTTATGATCCATATGGATATGGTGTATCCGAGACATCGACTTCTAGTGGCTACTATCCTATGCAGCTCGGAGCATCTTATGGATCGAATTTTGCTACTGACATATTTAAATGGGCTCCTCCACAGCCATACCATCATCCCGAGGATACCTCTTAGAGTTAGATGAGCAAGAAATCTGATATGTCTTACAATCCAAAGAGGATATCTTATAGAATGAATATTCAGGATGACAATGCCACTTGATTAGAGGGATGGACTGATGTTGCTCCGAAGTATGCGGATGATCCGGATATCTACGAGCGACACAGACATACAACGAGATATTAGATCAACAGAGATCCTGAGGTTAGCATATTATTCTCTGTAATTTGTATTTTAGATATATTTATTGCATTGTTTTAGACTTTTAGTCCTTTAGATTTTTTTTTTATTTTTTTTGGATGGTAGAATTGTTATATGACTTAAATAAATATTAATTTGGATATAAAGTAGTTTAAAAAATAATTAAAAAAATAAAATCAAATTCAACTAAAAAAATCAAAAAAAATTTGGTGGCATACCGATATCAAACCGATACGCCACCGCATACCGACGCACGGTACGATATGGTACAATATGCAGTACCATACCGTACCGCTCCGAAACCGATACGGGGCTCGATACCGGTTACGGAATCCTTGGACCAGATACTAGCTCGTCTTTTAGTATCTAGCTTTGCTGACAGTAGTTCTCCTCCTCTTATGAGAGAGAGGCACTCTCTTTATGACCAATTCTCTTTAACAACAAAGGCATTCTCTGATCGAAGACCATCCTTACCTTTGCCTTTTAAATAAAGTCCTTTGATGCATGAGGAACTGTTTGAAAGTGAAAGACATCACTGGTAAGTGGCCTAGTGAAAATTCTTGTGTGATTGATATTCTCTAAAACCATACTGCTATTCTCTATTCATATACTGATTGCACCTACCAGGCAGGACGGATTAAAATAAGACCTGAATGTCTGACTTAACCATTCCTTACTTGACTGGGGAACCTTCTAGATGTCTGTACTCCATGCTAAAGAGCTTAGTCATGAAATAGAGGATCTCTCTCATAACATATGGAAAGCAAGCAAGAATGAAACCAGTGCTTACCCGATCGACCGAACAAGCAAAGCTAGTATCCGCAACGCATTGACTTCTTCACTCAAGAACTATAGGAATGATAATCTACTGAGCTAGCCTGTTGTTATGCACCAATGCTTGAACAGGATCATTGATCTTTACCAAAAGAAAGAAGAGCTATTGGGCAGTTTCCTATAGTTGACTGATACAGCTCGACCAATTGAAATAGGGCAGATGCGACTGATGGAAGGGATTTAGAAAGAAGGAACTCACATCAGCTTGGGCAATGTGGTGCTAGAGGAATTTGAAGACCTTTGTGGAGAAAGCATCCTCATCTTAGAAGCAAGGCGATATTTTTCATCACCAAATCATGGGCACCGTTGCTTCCAATCATTGCAAGCACTAGTTGGCAATATCTGTGAGCAGGTTGGCCAGCAGTGGCAATGATATTAGCCAAACAGAGCCACAACATGGGAGTTGTGGAGTTGGGCATGGTGTAAACTCCCCATTTCTTTCCATTTGGTCTTTGACAGGCTAGGTGGCCTTGGTTGTAGCCTGTGTGTGTAAGAGCATTGTGCTTCAATGGTGGATGACAACTATAGGTAAGTTAACCCCTTCTCTATCTCAAACGGGATCAACATATAGTTGGCACTTCTCTCCCTATAGCGCTACAACCCAATACTTTGGTCTCAAGCTCTGGCCAACAAGCCTCAGGCATCCATCTCTCTACCTTCCTTGAAGAGACTCAAGATTGTTGTTCTTCCTCCAACCCTGATTCCATGACTTAGCCTTGACCATGGAGTGGTGGGCATACAAGGAGTGAGGATGGCCTGAAATATTTTTATCTGTTGGGTATTCTTTTTCTTGTACAACAGACAAGGGGCTTCCTCTTCTTTTCAGACCATGAAAGGTGGAGGGAACAACAAAAGGAATTAGGATTTCAAGAGTCAGGAGTCAATATCTTCATCTTCTCATAATGTAATTTTTCATAAAAAATAAATTATTCAATCAATCTCTATATAATGCTTTTAATAATATAGTTTTATATGAAGACCTTGATTTTTCCTATGTGCAAAAGTAAATTCATATTTTACTAATTTTATTTTCAAAGCATTCAGCTATTATAATAAAAGTTCTTCAAAGTTAATATACATTATGAGTACCATAATTTATTTATAAACTTTGTAACTACATGTTTCTAACTTAATTTGTTAATTATTTGTTAATTGATAAAAGTTAAGACATATAATGTGATACCATAACATGAAGCACCATTATGATCCTACATGATTACAAAGAGCTTCAATAGGAAAAATAAAAAACAAAATTCTAGATGTTTATAAATAATTGATAATATTTATTATGTCATCATGATGTCATGGTTTGATTCCGATTAATCCAACGGTTGAACCAGTCACCCATCACCAGGTCCTTTTTTCACTTCAATGAAAACAATCTGGTTTATAATGGACTAGGCAGAAATGTGGACTTCATGCCTCGTGATGGGGCATCAGGCAGATGCTTGGTTGGGCTGCACCCTGCTCCCCTTCTACATTGAAATTTCCTTTCTTTTTATTTTTTTCTTTGTAGCCAAGATGAATTTATTACTTTGTGGGACTTCTTATTTTTCGTTTTGTTTTCTATTGACATGGTGCATATGAGAATATTGACCAATATGATATGACAAGAAAATATATATTTCATTTTTGAATGCAGTGAATTTTTCTGAGATGAAAATTAACAGATTAGTAAAAATTTCAACTTAATCCAAGCCCTAAAATTGATGGGCCAAAGTTGGGATCATAATCTTTGAGTGGAGGTCAATTTGCAATTAAGCGAAGCATTAGTTCAATACTTCAATATTCAGCAACTTTAACTGCAACAAATTCTTCCTGTGTATTTTTCTACATTTTGCCGAATTAAAAAAGACCATCATTAATATGCTCTAGGCTTTCTCTGGTAGCATCAATCTATTCTTACAATTTTTTTTTATCTTTTTGTAATTTTTTCTAACCATCTAAACAGGCCCTAAATGGTCTCCAAAACTTTTCCCAGTGCACAACTTGGGAACCACATATCATAACAATAAAGTATCATTATTTCACCTCAAGGTATAAGAAAGGTATCAAAGTGAACAATAACATATAAGCTTTTTTTTCATAAACTGAAACACAAGTCTCTAATAATACCAAAAATATGCATATAAAATTTAAACTATGTTGTTAATGCACAAATTTCATCATATGTCCCCTGTAATGTATCATGAATTTTGAGCTTAACTCCATTAATGTTCAAAATAGTTGTTCATAATTAAATCATAGAACAAAATACTTTGTAATGGACAATCACAACTTGCAATCGACACAAATATCTGAAATAATTTATGCATCTTCATTTACATAGATGTCTTAAAACTTAAACATATGATTGTTCAAACCATGGTCTGCGGAACCAGACCAAACCGATTGGTTCACCCTGTACCAAGCCAAAATGGTGCGGGGCCAGGTCGGTTTGGCCCCATTTTTTGAAACCACCCGTAATGAGGCATACCACCTTGAACCAAACATACCGCCCCCATACCGTACCGCATCAAAGCATACCGACCTGTACTGACATAAAATTGGAAAAAATGATTTGACTCAATTTGCTGAACCAAACCCAACCATCCGGTTCACCCCATACCAAGCCGAACCGATTGCAATCGATACATGGATCCTGGTATCGATTCTACAGACCTAGGTTCAAACACATCTATGTATTAGTAGAAAGAAATTAAAATTGCCTAATACTAAAATATGACATGAACAGTTTTTAAAGAAGGTCAATTGTGATCTTTACAGCCTTGTGTATCTTTCCTTGAATGCAAGCAAAGCATCTGGATGTAGGGCTGAAATCAAATTGGATGCGGATTGGATATCACAATATCCATATTTGTTTTATTTGATGAATACAGATACGGATACGGATATTAGTCGGATATAAAACTTCATATCCTTATTTCTTTTAAACAGTTATGGATACAAATAGGATATTGGGAGTATCGATACGCATATGGATATAAGTCGGATAATTAAACTTTATGACCATAGAATCAAAGATAGTACTAAATGGATGGTACATCAAGTTAATAGCATATTGATACAGTTATATATCTTCCTTAAATGTTCATGAATGATAATATGGTTACAAGTAGAATCGAATATGGATCAGATGGTTTTCTATCCATATTCATACCCATATCTATTTTTCTTTGATGGATATGGATGCAGATACGAATATTAGTTGGATAAACAAATTTCTATCCATATCCAGATAGATTCAAATACGAAATGGGATTAGGATGGATAATATTTGGCTCACTTTCACCCCCATCTGGATGACATGGCACAAAACATGCATACTATGCTGATCAAGCCCTTGAACAACATAAGATTGAAATAGAACATTATAAACCTCAAGAAAAATTATAAGTGAAAAAAAAATCAAAACCAAAAACACAAAATGAAGAAAAGGATGAAGAACAATTATTTAATTGCCTACCGAAGTTCATTGTACTACTCTGAACTACCTGGTTCGGAGCGTACCGAATCATATTGAGAGCGAATCGGAATGGTTCCATCCCTCATTCAAAAAATGGAGTGAACTGCTCAAACCAAGCAATTCACAGCAGTGCAAGTACGAACTGACTAGATCACATGACTACAGGGTCAATTCAGGCTCCATGCCCCCTTATCACTAATTGAGAGGGAGGTGCCGAGAAGGCCCTCCATGGATTCCCAACCCCTCTCTCTCATATTTTTAAAAATCTAGAAAAATCCCTAAAAATGCTGAATTTCACTGGTTTCATGCAAGATCGAAGCTCAAGTTAGGTAAAATACCTCTCACCCTCCTAGTTTCAAGCTTTTTTTTTATTTAGAGACAGCAGATCAGCATTTGAATGGGAAAATAGGTCATGCTAAATTTTTTGATTTGGGCATGATTTCATGATATAGTGTAGATCTATGGATGATCTACACAATGCCATCAAAATCATATATTTTTATTAACTCTACATTTAAAAAAAATTAAAAATATGTTTTCAGATTAAAAATTAAAAATTAAAATAACTTTCAAAAAAATTATAGAATTAGTAGCATGATTAAGGTATGTATGCTACTCTCTATCAAAATTTGGTGCTAGTTTATTTACGTTCGGGCATGATCATGCGCGTCATCACATAAGACCAAATTTGAATAAATTTGAAAAGTATGCAGTGTTTTGTGCATGCCAACGAGCTAAGAAAAATACATGCAACATCCTTGATAGGGTGCTACATGGATTCGAGGTCAAATTAATTTTCTGAATATTTTATATTTAAAAATTAATTTTTATATAAAATAAAAATATAAATTATAAAAAATTATTGAAAAATTAGTTTTACGAATGAATAATTCATTAGTATTTTCTTAAGTAGAATACTAATTTTTTGCATTATAGTGAAAATTAACTATTTTCAATAAATAAATAAATAAATAATGACACTAAGATAAAATTATATGCAACATTCCTATTAGAGTTCTACATTATAAATTTTCTATATTTTTCAATTTAATATTAATTTATCAATTAAAATTAAATTAAAAATTATATAATGAAGTGTAGGAATTTAAAAAATTCATATTACATGTAAAAAATGTATTGATTATTTTTCTAAGATAATTTCAAATATGCTCCATAAACTTGCATGAGTGGATCCACACGAAGGAGAACCTAGAACATGACTTTGTTTGGGATCATGGGGTCATGCTCTCAAACCGACACCATTGGAGGTGCAAGTGGTGTGACATAATTTAAGAGAGAAGGATAACTAGATTGAAGTAGCATCTAGCATGTGGTTACCCCGACATCTTCGTGTGCCAAAAAAGTCTGCAAGAGGTTCGGCAGCTTATAAAGTACTCTGCCAGTGTCAAGGCAATGAAGCAAAACTCAGTTAAGAAAGGGCAACTGTGGAATATCAAGCAGCACAGCCACCATCATATCACTCAAAATATCCAAAGGGCACTAAGGAGTCTACTTTATGGTGAGGAGGGGTAGATTCAAGCTATCATCCAGACGAGTCTAGATAACTAGCGGCAGCGAGATAAGATTGCCAAGCACGGGGCTCAATTTTAGGTCAGGCCTTCTCAGTACGAGTCAAGCTCTGATTCTGGAACCATCAGGGCTCCGAACTTAACAAGGACCTCCATTAGGGAGGTTGTCAACAGAGGTGGCAGACGGTTGGCATCGATGTTTCGGGCCTTTGACAGCAGGAAAAGGAAGAAGGCATCCAAGGAGATTTTGCCGGAGGCCACTATTCACAATTTAGATTCACACACCTTCCAAACTGAAGTCTCAAAGCAATAGAGAATAAACATTATACTAGTCAAGGATAAGAATAAAGACATGTGGAGAGCCATTGCATTGTGGTTCCACCTTAACTATATCCTGGCTAATGTGGCAGACAATACAACCCATCGATCTACCATCTCCTCCATCTAGAGTGTCGAATCAGGTGTGGATCCGTAAGGGCCAAGTGATATGTATAGTGATATACTGGACAACAATAAAGAGAACTTGCATAAATAGATAGCCTCCAACCTAAGTGGGACACATATGGATTGATTGTGATGAGTAATGGTTGGACAGGCCCCAGCAAGTGGAGGTGGAGCATCAACAACTTTCTAACATACCATGACATGAAGACTTTCTTCCACACATCGATTGACGCTTCCAACCATGTACATGATGCTCAGTACATCCTCAAATTGATGGATGAGGTAACTAATCAAGTAGAAGACCAAAATATCATGCTAGGGATCAATAATAATGGCCCATAGTGCAAAGCCATCGGGGAGAACTTGGTGGACAAACAGCCAGATATATTCTGAACCTCATATACTACATATGTTGATGGACATCAGGAAGATTCACAGAGGGAAGCTGGTCATGGAGTCAACCCAGTCCATCACATGGTTCATCTACAACCACACATGGGTATTCGCTTTGATAAGTACACACGGAATAACATTTTCAAGCCAACAATCACACGGTTCGCGATGAACTACATTGCACTCGATAACCTCCTTGAGAAGAAAACAGGCCTATGTCAAATATTTATCAGTACCACATCGCAAGGGAGCAGATATGCTCGAGTCAGCATCGAGGGAAGTTAGATGGAGGGTTTGGTGACAAGCCAACAATTTTTGCAGTGGACCTACAAGATTGTATAGGCTATCAAGCCATTATATGGAATGCTAAGGGCAGTGGATAGTGAGAGATATCTCCAGATGGGCTTCCTCTACCACATGATGACAGTTGCGAAAGCCCAAATTAGAGACAGAGAGGCAAATCCCAAGCATGCACAGGAGTATATTAACACCATCAACCATGGTTAGGATTATCAAATAGGTAAGAAATAGTATCTAGCAGATAATTTCACTCGCATGCCTGTTCGTCATAAACTGTTGTGTTTTGAGTCCAATTGTTACACAAAATCAATTCCAAACTATATTAAAAGCCTACTAACTAAATTTGAGGTTCCAGTACACCATCCTTAGGATAGATATGGATAAGGAATTTTAGGTTGCCTTACACAATGTTATTTATAAGATGGAGCCTAATCCAAAGGTCACTACCCTATATTTGGAAGAAGTGAGTTAACTTTAGGGGTGCAAATAGATCGGGTTAACCCATGACCTAAACCAACCCGATCCGTATAGACCCAATCCGAACCATTTTAAAGGACCTATTAAGCCAGGTTGAATTCTAAAATTGGATCCCTTCCATTTTCCAAGTCGGATCTGGGTTTACTGAATTCTAGCCCAATCTAACCCAACCCAATTCGTGAAAATTTTTGGATTAATTTGGATCTTAAGATAAATCACCCGACCCACCCTGACCCGAATCTAGTATGGGACCTGAACACTCACCCGAACCAGGCCCAAGTCCACCAAACCCAAAACCAACAAGAACGTACTGAACATACCAAACACTCCGACCCACCAACACATGCTCTATCTCCACCACACGTACCTAACAATGCATATGTAGCTGCAACCCACTGGGCCTACCATCACTAAACCCAAGCTTTACATATAATTTCTTTATCTCCAGTCTGCTTGAACCAGCTCAGTGACGAACCAACTCGCCCATTCTTTGTTTATATAACCAACTCCTATGGTTTTGCAAATCACAAACTGAGGTGCTAGGTGTTCACACGAGTACTTAAGACCAAAATCCTCGCCAACTTACCCTTCTCCCCCATCGTCCTCTTTCTTTCCTCAAACCCCTCTTGCCTCACACCCGGATCTCGCCAGGATTTCATCTCAAAAGCTTTTTATTCTCAAATTTAGATCTAGAGAGAAGGAATAGAAAGTTTTACCTCTAATTTAGTTTGATTTGGTTTGGTTTTGTTTCATTTTGTTTTGCTTCTTTTTTGTTTTTTTTTTCTTGATCGAAGAATGAGATCTTGGAAAGTGGGGAGGAGACCTTGGGAGATCATTGAACTGCTTTAAGAATTTCTTGGGGTTATTCTTGGCCTAAATTTCCCTTGGATGAAGACGGAATGGGGATGGGAGTGGGTTCGCATAGTGTGGTCTGATGACGAATGGGCCATGGCTGTGGCAGTCCTCGGCCACCATGCAATGGACTACCTCTCCTCCAGCCACGTCATCTAACGGCCTCTTCGCCGCCGTCGGTGGCCATGCCGACCTCCAAACCAAGCTCCAAGACCTCATCGACCACCCTATCGCACCTTGGGCCTCTGTGATCTTCTGACAAATCTCCCGATCCAAGTTTGACAACCTCATCCTCAGCTAAGGTTGATCCAGATCCGATCCAAACCTGATCTAGATTTGAACCGAATCTGCATTTCATGGATTGGGGCAGAGTTATATATGGATCCGACTAGATCCGAATGACCCATTGGGTCAAAAAATTTGATCATGGACCCGACCCGACCCCATCTTCTATTGGGCTAGGTTTGGGTCCAATATTCAAACCCAATGAAGAAACCGGATCAAATCGAGATCACTCCGATCCGATCCAACCCATTTGCACCCCTAGTTAACTTTGTCAACTTTGTAAACTCATGTGAATAATTGACATCATATAACATATATGATGTATCTTTTCCACATGAAAACATTTAGGGAGGGCTCGACCAGTTTCCACAGCTCAACAACTATAACAAGCAAATAGAAAATGAGTCCATGTATTTTAAGATATGAACCACAGCTCTTACTTAGATATTATACAATCAATACTTAGTTGTATCTAATATTTACTTTTCTTGAATACTTTTGCATCTGAATGGTAGATCCACTTCGACTTGTCATCTAGGAACCTTAGCCATCGATCCGAATCCTCTCACAAACGATCTTCTCCAATGGTTGTGAGCATAATTGGCTTACCTTCACTCTCATCCATAACAAAAAAAAAACATCTCATGTAAAAGCAGTTGAATGATCTTGCATACATCCACTACAATCTATCTCTATGGAAGAAGTGCATTGAAGAGGAAATCAAGTTGAAGTACAATGATCCACTCCATAATGACTTTCTGCATGTTGAACAGGATCCAAAGATTGAACGCCAACAACTAGGGTTGCAATCAAACCAAACTGAGTCAAATAGCTAGAAGCTCGAGCTTGACTTGACTCAAAATATTTAGGCTCAAAACTCGACTTGAGATTGCTCAAGCTCCTCAACCTACTAATAATATATATTGAGATATATATATATATATATATATATATATATATATATATTACGAATAATAACAGTAAAATAGTATATAAACTCAAATAAACTCACGAGCTTTCAAGTCGAGTATCTTGCTACTCGAGCTCGACTTGAAAAGCTATTCGAGCTACTTGAGCTCGACTAGAGCTCAATAATAGTCAAGTGGAGCTTGCACTTGAGTCGAACTCGAGTAGCTCGCAAGCAACTCAACTCATTTGCACCCCTACTAGTAACAAAAACTAGAGTTGGATAAGCTAAGATCGCCTTCTTAACAAGCTAGTTTCATAGCTAAAGAGGCTAAGGTGAATGCGGAGCAATAAGCAGAGCAATAAGCAGACCAACAATTCCACACTCACTTCTAGCCAATAAACCATAAGAGTTAGAAGGGAGCCAATCATCAAACGGCCCCTTGTCGAAGACACCCTCCCAGCAATTCGATCGAGATATGCTGAGAAGAGGCCACCATGGTATCTGGTCTGATCAAGGTGGAGAGCCTAGTTAATCCGCCCAACAAAGATAAAGCAAGAACGCAACTATTTTGGTCACCAAGAAAGACAAAAGAAAGGTAGTTGGATCTTCTTTGGAGAGATTCAAGGAGGAATCTATTCAATCTGATAGTTCGTCCATTAATGCATCTGGTGGCTAGGTTGGTAATGGGGCATAGGGCACCAAATTTTGACTCACAACCCTAAGATGATCTTCAATTCACCAATGACTTCAAGTTTACACAAACCACACGAAATAAAGACTATGGTGCATGATTTAGTAGAGCCCGCAAGGACACCAGTGCATACAGAACATGGGCTCCTCATGGTCATTCGGGAGGTGATGCTGCTATAGTAGATAAAAATTGCATATAGAATAGGGCCCAAGACATATCTAGTTCTAAATCACATATTGGACCCGATCTACACTAACAACATATGACCCATATGCATATGGATCATTTCAAGCATCAGACTCGAGTGGTTACCATCCTACATACCCTCAACCATCTTTAGAGTAGGATTTTGCTATTGGCATCTTTGGATAGCCAATTCCAGAGTCGTCTTAGAGTCTGACAAATAGGTCCTCCTAAAGTAGCTATCAAGTGAACCCCAGAAGGATCATGGAGGCTATCGGAATATAGACCAATTGGAAAAATAGCATAATGCTCCTCCAAAGTACTATTATAATCCTGACGTCTATGATCACATCAATACTCCACCAGATTTTAGATGCATGTATTCTGTACTTTTAATATATTAATCAATTCAATTTGTTGTATTGTGTGTTTTTGCTTGTATATAAATAACATCAGATGGACAAGTCCCAATCTCATTTCATGATTAAAAAAATAAGGTTAAAATGACAAATTGGACAACAAACCAATACAATTTTTAAGCACAAATCCACAAAAAATATAGAAAAGAAAAAAAATGGAAAACTAAAAAAAAGATCAAAATGATGTACCAATCATGGATACACCATCACGTACCAAATGTCAATATAGTACCAAACTAGTACCATACCATACCGCCTGCTGACCGATATGGGTCTCCATACCAGTATAGCGGACCTTAATCTAATCCACCCACAGCAAGTCGAAGACAGCCTTACATTCAACATCACGCTGCAAGAGTTGCTTGGCAGCATTCTCCCATAATACAATGGTCACTCCATTGGCTGATGCACAAAGTGTGAGGAAACTCTAACCAAAACAATGCATACCAACCATGTAGAGGTCAAAGGAATTTCAGAGCATGAAAGAGAAGATTATCTATCTCAATCTGTGTCATGGCAATAAAGACCAAATTCATAAAATGAGAAAACACAAACAGATAAGTATTACATAATCATAACGACAATCATGATTATCAGCCTTGGCCTCATGATCTGATAACTTGTATGTGATCTTTCCAATTGTTATGTAACCTACCACCCTTTTCATATGACAAACATCCAAAACTTCAAATGAGGCATAGTTAGCACACAACTGCTAGGATCCATGATCAATTGCAGAGGCAGCAAGATGCAAGTTCAAAGATGGCATGCAAACCCTCCACGAATGGAGTTATATCAAGGAATACATGCTTAAGCGGTACTTGTCAAATAAAACAAAAAAAGATGGAGAACTCACCATAATTGTTTGACAAGCGCTCAAGCATAAATTTACAATTGACTAGCACCATGTAAACAAGAGTCACAGCACCTTCTTCAAAAAGAGAGGCAGCCACAGGCTTCATCAACAAAATGGTGATCAGAAATTGTATAAAATCAAAAGAAAAAGGTCAACATAAGAAATTTAAATAAATTGAACATTGAAACAAACATTCTTACTGTATCTTCTGAAATAAATGCCAAAATTCGAAATGCTGTTGTCAATTGAACTATTGAGGTACTGCAGAGTGCGACTCCATCAAAGTACTTATCAGTGACAAACTTTCCAAGAAGATTATCCACAACTTGAGAATCAGAGTTGTTGGTTGAATCCCCAACAACATTCTCAACATCAATTGCAGGTTGAGCATCTCCACCAGAAGCTAAAACGGCAGCATATCTAAGAAGCCCAATAGCCCCATTTCTGTGATAAACAACACCAGCATCTATCCATTCCAACAATCTTGTAGGAGCATCCTTTTTATTGGACCCTGGAGAAGAAGAGTGTAAAGCCTTATGAAGTTCTACAGCATGCCCAATCCATGAATTGAGAGAAGATGCAGTTGAATCTGTGACCATGACTTCAAAAATCTCTGCAGCTGAATGGAAGATGGCAAGACTCAGCGGAGAAGTTCCTGAAATTCATAACTTAATAAGTATTTGCACAGATTAAACAAAGAGCCACCAAGCTGGAGCCAAAAAAAATGAAGCAATAGAACTTAATAAGACAATTGTAGCAAAAATTGACTTATACTCTACCACTGTTCATAGCACTTGGCTCTATCTCTTTAAAAGAACGCAATGCATCTAGAAGGATCAATATTGCCTGTAACATCAAGGAGCATAATCATGTAAACTACAACAGCTGGGTAAAAAGTTAATGATGTTCCTACAGGTTAGGCATCAAGTACAATACCTCTGGAAAATGGCCCAGAGTTAACAATGCTTGACGACCAGAATGAGACCTGCATATCAGCTTTAGATGCTTCATAAGCAATTTAACTTTGAAAAACAAAATATAATGCCAGATCAATCTACCTGGAAATGCCACAAAGCTCCCAAAGTACCCATAAAAGTTCATCAGAATGAGAAGTTGTTGCAAGCAAGCGATCAATAGCAGTCCCCTAGAGTGAAGCAAAATTACAACAAATAGGTAGAAGAACCACATAGGATGAAAGGACCAAAATCCATCCCCATCTGTCTGTATGTACTTATTAATGTAAATATGCATGTATGGTACACCGTATGCAAGGTTCTAGATTCCATTGCAAGTTTAATATTCTCATTCTGACTTTCAGAATTTCAGTCCACAAAATCAAGAAAAAAGTAAAATTAGGAAAAATAATTGAAAAATTAAAAAAATCCAAGAAAGAGTATATCACATAATTTTGGTCTAATTTTGTTTCCTTTGGAATTATTTAATGTATGGTGTTGCTGTATCACTGTTCTCAAACTAAATGTCTGAAACTAAAAAATCAAACTAAAAGTTTGAAATTAAAAATTAAAAATATGCTTAAACCAATTAATATGTCCAAAAATCATGTTATACATCAATTTAAAGGGTAATATGACGTTCAATTTTATGACAGGAATTTAATTATACAATTTGTAAGTATGTTCATACTTAAAAGAGTAAAGTGTACAATTTCATAGAATTGAAACCAAAATAGCTTTCAATGTTTTCAAACTTTGACCCAAAACAAATCTTATACAATTACTTTTCACAAAATGCTTCTTATACTTAAATAGCATTCTTATGCAGTTAAAAATCGCAGTCCTGAATAAAAAGCAATTTGTTTCTATCTCATATTTAAAATTCTGATTAATATGAATTATATGCAGAAATCCTAACCTCTTCATCTTTTCTGCTTCACTCATTCATATTATCAACTAGCTGCCAATTTGAACATATTGAGAAAGTCTCTCTTTCTCGTTATACATATATATAATTTTAACACACACACACACACACATGCAAATCTTCCTCTTTTTGTATATATATATATATATATATATATATATATATATGTTTTGAAGACTTATAAACCACTCTATGGAATTATGGGAAAGAATAATTGATAAACAAATGTAGAGAAAAGGAAAAAGATCTACATAAGGCCTTTACTGAATCAGAGAAAGCTTATGATAGGGTAGCAAGAAAAGTAATTTGTTGGGTTCTAAGAAAGGTGTACCCAAATGGCATATTGAAATAATTTAAAAAATACATGCTTGGGCATTAACGAATGTGAGTACTATGGTACAAGTATTTTTCCAATCACAACTATATTGTATCAACAATCAACACTAAACCATATCATTTTGCACTGGTTTTAGATAAACTAACTACTAATGTTTATGAAGATATACCGTGATGTATACTCCTTGCAGATAATATAATACAGATGCATGAAAAGATAGCTAGATTATATACAAATTTGGATTTATGGAGGAAAATTTTACAAGATAAGGGTTTAAAAACTAGCAAGGAAAAGTAAATTTAGTGAAAAATGAAAATGAAGATGTAATACAAATGAAGACTGATGGACAAAAGATAACACAAGTTGACCAGCTTCATTATTCAGGATCTATTATACAAAATGATGTGAAGATAATACATTAAGTGCATACCTTAAAGACTCAAAGGAGAATTTATAGAACAATAGCAATTAAGGTTCACCATGCCGGAACCGGAACCAATGCTGGCCAGCCGGCCGGCAAAATGGTTCAGTATGCCCCCAAACCGAACCATACCGGGGCTCCAACCTACACAATGGGGCGGGGAGGAAAAGAAAGAGAGGAGGGGGGAAGGGAGAGAAGGGGAGAGAGCCTCTAGTGGCCACTGAAGGCCCGCCGAGGCAGCTAGAAGGCCGGTGAGGAGTGGGGCAGCGAGAAGGAAAGAGAGGAAAAGAGAGAGGGAAAGAAAGGAGAAGGAAGAGAGAGAGAAGGCCTTCGGAGGCCCGGCAAGAGCACTAAAGGCCCGGAGGCATCGGAACAAAACAAAGGCCTAAGCCCCTATTTCGTCCCCTTTTTTTGGGATGATATTGAGTGAAGCCAGCTTCACCGATTTTCCATTTTTTTGGTATTTTCGAGTGAAGTTGGCAGCTATTGCCAACTTCACACAAGTAATCGCAAAAAAAATAAGCTGGGGCCGAAGCCCCTGTTTCAGTTGAGAGGAGGAAGGAGCCCCTCCTCCAGCCTCAGCAGCGGTGGGGAGGCCACATCGGCCCTCTAGAGATCTCCGACGACCTCCAGCAGCCTCCAAATTCCTCCTCTCGCCCTCCCTTTTCTCCCTCCCTTTGCCCTCCTCCGGTTTCCAATGCGTGCAGCAATCCCAGCTACCCTCCGGTGACTTCCGAAAGCCCTCTCTCTCTCTCCCTCTTCTTCCATATCCCCTCTCTCTCTTTTCTTCTCTTTCCTTCTTCCTCTCCACTCGCCTAGTGTCCCATTTTTACTACCAGAACCATGCCAGCCAGCCGCCAGTCCAATTTGGCATGCCGTAAACCATCCGATTCGAGATGGTTTGGCAATCCATGGTAGTAATGCACATAATGTTGTAAGGATCAAAGTCCCAGGCAATGAAGAAAGCACATGAAAAGAAGCCAAGTGTGGTAGAAATGGGCATGTTAAGATGGATGTGTGGTAAATATAGAACAATAGATTATGAAATGAAAATATTATGAACCATAAGATTTCTACAACTTAAGGACAAGATCAGGAAATATCAACAGAGATGGTATGGACATGTATAACATAAACCTTAGAAGGCTCCAATAAAGAAAGGTACTTAAGTTTGTGCTGAAGGTTGTAAGAAGGGGGAAGGAAAGACCTAAAGAAACATGGATAGAGTTGTGTTAAAGGATATGAAGAAATTTGGAATAACATCAGAGTTTTCCCTAAAAGTGAATAATAGGTAAATCATGATCCATAAAACCAAACCCAGATATTTATGTAAAGGCCAAATGGTTATGGCTATGGCAAATTATTGAGAGATACTCAACTGATATTGGGTGAATAACAGATAAGACTTGGAAATCTTAGAATTACTTGAACAAGTAACTCACATCGACAAAATGCCACTATGAGTTAGAATCCCTTGCTATAACTCAAAAAGAAAAAAAAAGAATGAAAAATGATTTGAAATTGATGCTATTACCTAAACATACTTGAAGTAAAGAATTTTTCTCAAACTGACATAAACAAGCTAAACCAACGTACTTGGCATGCATGATTATTTTCTGAAACGAACTGAAATAACTAAAAACTAGTTAGTTTTGGCCAAAACTAATCACAATTAGCAAAACTGAAAATCATGGCTCAGTTCTGCTACCGAACAAATTGATTTTGACAAAAACTTGAAATCTTAGTTCTAGATACATGTTTACATAAATGCACATGTATATATTTATGTATGTATGAAATATAAACTGACCACTTTAAGATGGAGCTCTATAATCATCCCAACTTCCTGCGGATGACAGAAGAATCCCTTTGACAAAAAAACAGCTGCCTGTCGAAGAGCCATGCATTCTTTCTTACTTGTATCTTCAGCATCTCGAAGAGAGAGAATTATGAGCTCAGTTGCGTCAGGTTGAACAAGTAAGAACAATAAGCCTGGCAAACAAAAAGCAGATTTTATTGATGTCATCTTGGTTATTATCATTAGAAAATGGAGAATCAACACATAGAGAATCAACAAAAAGACCTGAATGATAGAAAAGGAGAGAGAGAAGTATGGATTCAATGGATGTGAAAATTTCCATAAACATGTCTGCTGTGCTGCCACTTGCTGACCGTAGTACAGGAGATGACAACAATGCAGCTGACAAAGGAAAAAAACCTCTTTCCTGTTTCGACAAGGCCAATCAAAAGAATTGCATGATTTAGCATACAGTTATTCCAAATAGCAATTAAAATCAAAATCTATATGGTATATATTGAACCATAATAGGTGCACAGATTTTAACCAGCAAAAGACTTAGAACAATATAAAAAATCCATCAATGCATGATAAGCAATATTTAGCCATGCTTAGGACCTTGATGAAAGGACAAAGATGGCATTACCTTGTTTGCTTAAGGAAAAACATATGCAACAATATATACAGCACAAAGAATTCACAGCAAGTCCCACTAAAGAATGACCTATTCTTAGCATGTATAAAAACTTTTTCAGCAAAGCCAAATAGTGTGTACCTATATAAGCATATAGTATCCTTTATGACTGTAGTTATATAAGTCAATATACAAATATATTATATATTATATATAAGATTGTTTTATAGGTACCATATATGCATTTAATATGTGTATATCTGTTCACAGGTCCTTCAATATAAAAATATGAAATCTAACAAAAGTCCAGCTGCCCAAGCCCTCATCCTGGACCTATGAAGCACAGACATAGATATGACATGATATGGATATGCTGATACGACAAACTTTCAGAAAGTAGGATAAGATACAGTTAGGATACATCAATATATACATAAATATAAGGACTTGAGCCCTGATGGAATGTCCCATGGGACACCAGATGGTGTACCATCCTAAATGTCAAGACAAGACCTTCCCGCAATGTTCCCAGCTTCCTGATTGGCCAGTCTTGGGACATCCCTCGTCCCAAGTGTTAAGACGGGGTGGGATAGCAATGCATCCCATTGCATGGGAAAATCGAGACAGCCCCACCCTACGGGATTTGAAACCTTATATATCTATATGTATATGTATATACATAAAAGAGCATATAGAAAGCAAAATAGGCTACCAAAATGGCATAGTCCATACTTTATACAATAGTATCACCTTTACAAGTTTATGATTTAGTCATTCAAAGCCATAAACCCTAACCAATACTTCATAATTTTATATTAGCATCATAGACTATAAGCTTCACCATTTAAAGGCTAACATTCAAAGTGAATGTAAACACCCTCCCAATTATTTTTGGAGGTATGGGAAAGTATCACACATGTATCGTAGAAGTATCCAGAGTTTCCTTTAATTTTGAATATTAGGACATTTAGCACAGTTATAGAACACGTATCCGATAAGTATTTGACAAGTATATGCTACTCCAATGCAAATTCAGCATGTGACTTTAAGTATCCATGCTTCCTAGTCTTGGACCCAAATCAAATGTAGTACAATTCTTGATCAGCTTAATAAAAATCATGAACAATATTAGCTTTTGTTTTGCACATCCAAGTTGCATTGTTACACTGCATTGATGGTGAAGCTTTGAAATAGAATTAAATTAGATATTGATTGCCCAGGAAAAATATAAATCCCTCTTCCATCTTCGATCCTTATTTATTCTCTAAAAATCATGTATAATCAATGTTTCTATTTTCTAAGATCACAAATCATGCAATAACTTCAGCATCCGAGATAATTAATGTTTCTAAGATCTCAAATTATGCAATAACTTGAGCATCCAAGAGATTCCATACAATACCATAGGTACCATCTTGTTTTGTTTATTCTCTCATCATTTCACAGCCAAAAAACCCCACTCAAAAGATAAAACTAGTTAAGATACCTTCAAGCTATATCATTGTTCCTTCTATTTCCTAAAATATGATATCTGGTCCATCCAAATTCCACAACTTCATAATCAACAAAACATAATATAATTGTATATTGCTACACTTACTTCCAAGGATTTCAAAAATTGGTGGGTCGTAAATATCAAAACCATTTCGACATGAACCAGCACCGATTCAGGTGCAAGGATGTCAAAACCAGTAAGACTAGTGAATACCAACCATACTGGTCCACACCAATCAGTATCAATCACTACCGACCATCTCAATCAACATGGATGGCTTTTTGTTCTTTTTGATGCTCTCGATCTCGGTATGCAACATCTACATCAGTATCATACCAATGATGTACTGTTCTGATGGAAAACTGGTATAGGGTTCCTGCAACTATTGAAAACCTTGATTATTTCACTAGTTATATCTCAAAGAGTTGATCATACTGATACCACTACTTCAAGTAAAAATTCAATCAAAAAACATTATCGAACTCCCATTAATCATCCTGAGATCCACAATGCCAACATAAATAGATTGGAACTGGCCTACTGATTAAGGTAAGCATGTCCTGTCATCTCCAGTTCAATGTGCAATTTTCACATGCTTCCATAATGTTCTCTCTTATACTTGCCTGCAAGCATCATCTTTTTAATCATGCAAGAAATGATAATGTCTTGTGTCCCTCTAGAACTCTTCCTTCTACTACAAATATAGAAGATACTCAAGATGGTATTGTCAAAAATGTTGAAGGAAGAACACGGTTTATTAGGAAACTAGACAGCACCAAGATTATATAAACAGCACTTTTAACACACGAATTATTACACTAAAATATCATTCAAATATTTCCACAAGTGATCCAAATTGCATGCTCCTGTTTTTTCAATTACAAGAAACCAATGATTATGCACACATTTATTTCACACTTGTATTGATAAAAAAGAAAACAAAACTTGACATCAAAATTCTCAAACACATAATAATTCGTAGTTGTAAAGATGTATCAAGTCTACATTCAAAATTTGATAATTATCACATGGATGATCTAACTACCATGAAAAGTGATAGCACAGTAGAACAACATGTTGCATCCACAATATACTGACCTTTCAAATCATAATTAGTGCACTATTATGAAGATTAGCGCATACATACTACCACATTAATTGTGAATTATCATGAAGAACTGAACTTCATATGACTTTTGCATCATTCAACATACTGTCAGCGTTATTGATACTTTAATTCCATGTCTAAGTTTTGAACCGTCATCTAGTTTGTTTCAAATGGTATTTTAAATTATGCAGTTCCAATATTGGTAGAAATCTAAGTTTGTTTCAGAGGATACTGGTCCATGGTGCTTCAAGGCTAGCAAACCAAATCAAGAGAGGATCACGATCGTACTATAGAGGTGCTTGAAGCAATCTTTTTTTCTCCAAATGGTAATCATTAAATCTCTTCATGTTTATAAAAGCATTTACTTCTTATATAAAATGACACTCGTCATAATCAAGTAAAGGCTTGTATTTTTAATCTAGATTTAATTAAAACTAGCACCTTAGCAATAGAACAAGGTATATTATCTACATCTAAAAATTTTATAATGAAGTTGTTTCTTTTGGAGAATTTGCCATGTTAAAGTACAAATGCATTGAACAAGAAAATATTAAGCTTAACCAAGGCGAACTTTAGGGAAAAACACACATTATAATCTGAATTTATGGTATTTGTCACAAATTAGTAAGCTTTCAAGCTGTCTCCACACTTCATGGACAAGTCAGGGTAGATAGCCTTTTCAAAATGCAGGAATCAGAGACAGTAGACACATTAGCGTGATTACCTTAAGTAGAGATAACAAATATGTGTCGATGTCCCATCTAGCAAAACTATACTTGCATGTTCTAATATAGTTGACAGTTGCTTTGTAAGACAACAGACCCTCTGATTGGCTTGAAATAGATAATCTTTGTGCAAAAGCCAAAGGAGAAGAATCTTCAATTGGTCCAAACATATTAATCAATTTCTGCATCAAATCTTGTCAGCAAAATATTGCACAGAAATATGGATACAAAATAGCAATTAACACAAGCATTAAAACAGGTACACATGCAAGTACTTGCACACATGTCCACATAGACATGCACGGGATTAGATGCATGCTTAACACACATAAACACAAGGAGTTTAGTCTTTCCAAGGTCCAACCCAGCCCCCAGCCGAACAAGGCCATATTATAACTGCAAACCTTCTCCCAACTCAAGAAGACCATACTCCAGCAAAAATATGGACCAAATGAGTCAGGAAGCCCCCTCAACCAAACCATACTTGATATGACTTGTACGTACATGCAAAATCTGCCCAATGAGCAGACTAAATGTATGGTCAACTGAAATACAGTAAATAGGTTATTGAACAGCCATGACGAACAAATTATTTATTATCACTATGAAGGAATCGCTCTATTTACAGCCAATATGCAGGCTCTATTTGGATCACTTAGCATTGCAATGAGTTAAGTAGTATAGTGCTTTGTTTATCATTACATGACATCACATTGACCCACAATGCGAAATTTTCTGCTGGATTTATAATGAGATAAATTGTCACGAGTGTTTCTCAAAATTGGCACTTAAGCAATTGCTCAGTTATAGGTTGGATACATACTTTATTTCTTACTACCCGCATCAGAGATTTGTCATGTAATATAATTAATGACTATGAATATCTAAAAAACTCCTAAACCCAAAATTATTCATACCCAAACCAATTCTAACCGAATTCCAAAAATAAGGGACAGACTTTGATATAGATGAGTCCTATTTTAACCCAACATTCTTGATGTATCCTAGAAGTAGAATCATTAACCTGAAAGAGTCTAGTTCATAAACAGGTTGGAGGTTGCCTCTGGTTCAAACAAATCCAAAGACCAACCTAACCCATTTGCAGCCCTAACCACAAAAGCGATCAATGCAGAACTAACCAGAATTTGCTTGAGCTTAGAATTTGCAGCAACAAGTGATTCAATTCCATCAGTACTAATCTGGAAATCAGAAGATAGATTAGCCAATACACATAGCACTGCAGCCTGCAGACAAAAAAACAAAGGGTTAGAGGCAGCAGCTAGTAAAATGTCATAAATCGCATGATCAATGTTTTTGACAAGTAGTAACAAACCTCCAATTTCGAGGCAGTTTCATAGAAATGCAAACGGTGTAGGATATAGGTTACAATAGAAGCAATATCATGACGTTGCCTTCCCAGTAACAGCTTCAGTAAATAACAATAACCTTCACTGTTACCAACTGGAACACTCTCATCACCACGTGGCCACCATCCCAGAAATCCATCACATCCAATGCCATGCCGAGTAGCATGTTCAACAATACCAAGCAATATTAATGTGATAGCTGTAGAATTTTTTGCCTCATAACAAAATAAATCAACAATTTGCTCCATTCCACCATTATCAACAAAATGAAAGCAACTCTCTCGTGAAGAGCAGAGGACAAGAACAATGTTCCATGCTAGAACCATGTTTTTCATCTGTAAGAAATAATATTTGTAAGATACATCACAAATCTGGAAAAGAAATAGATGGACATGCCTTTCCATTGATCAAACATACAAAATTCTAACCCAAGATACTTGTGAACCAAATGGATGTACCTGAGGAAGCGATGCTAGCTCATCAACTGAAAATTTCCCAAAAAATGGAAAACATTGACTAAACATATCAACTAACAGTTTAGAAGTAGGCAACTCAGCCTCTGATCCGAGAGTAATTTCATCTTCCATTGACCGAGCAACCCTCATTACAGAATGGCTTTCATCGAGTTCAACAAGCTCTTTTCTAGCCTCAGAAAGAACATTAATAAATTGCTGGGAAGCTTTTCTATTATCCTTGAACCCATTCAGCAACTGTTGGTCCCGATAGACTGGGAAGCTGTTATTGTTACCAGTGGCATATGAACAAACAGCTGATACAACAGAACTTGCTAATTTAGAAATTGTATTCTCATGATCAGAAACTTGACAAATCTTAAGAGCTAAAAGCAAAAACTGTTTCATTTCTGCTGGAATGTCAAGCTCAGGAAACAGAAAATTCAAGGACTTCAGGGAAGATATGGATTCCTTAAATGTCATCTTAGCCGAGTGCAATGCTGGTGGCAGGTCTTCAAGCTTCGCCTCTGATGGAGAACAAACCACATTTGCCAAAGAAGTATCAAGATCAAATTCTATGTTAAATTGTCCAAGATCTTCAGCAGTGTTTCCATAAACAACAAGAGTAAGACAGCGATAACATCCCCTTAATACCAAATGATTCGTAACTATAGCCTGCATCATGTTGTCAATGAAGCATATGAATAATCCAGAGATAACCAAAACCTAGAGATTTAACATTAGAGCAACAGAAAAAAAAATAACCAACATCAACAGAAAGCAACATTATTACATGTTTAAATATATGAAATACTCCAATACCTAGCTCACTGCATTCAACAATATCTAATTCTCTAGGCTTGATGTATTAATAAGGAAGAGTCAAGCATTACAAGGAAACAAACTTATAACATAACAAAATATTTTGCAGATAACAGTAACATCTAAAGCTTGCTTAAATGGCTAGACAGTGCTTACCATTGAAATAGATTGATAACCATTTAATTCATTGAGAAGTTTGAAAGATCATATGGTGATTTCCACTTGAATATATAACATGCAATGCTGCAATCATTCAGTTAATTAATCCATTGATTGATATAACATTAATACATAACCTAAATGGATTTGAAAACATGTGCATTTATAGTTTAATCTCACTTCTTTTCAGGCTGCTATACAACCCAAAATGTCATGCGTGTACATGTGCATAGTATGCTAAAAACAGATTTTTTTTTTTTAAAGAAAAAAGAAAAAAGTCGCCCTCTTATCTCGATAATCTGACTGATCAACATGAGAGTATAAGACAACCTTCAGTGACATACTATGCATTTATTTTTATAGTTTTCCACCTTGTTAGAGATATTATATTCTTGAAAAGCTATGTTTATGTTCATCCATTATAACCAAAACCTTATCTCTTCTGTTTTTTTCAAAAAATGCATGACTGACGAGATCAAGTTTCTGTTTATTCACAATATGAGAATATAGATCAGGTTATTTACAAATAACTTTCAACTGCTTAACTGGCTGTGTTTAATGCTTCAGTATTTTAATTTATTATGTGAGAAGCAAACACGTGTGTAATGTCTACCTCATTTTCTAGCCCTAAATCTGAGAGAAGATCATTTACATGCAAAGCGCAACTGATTGTTTTAACAATCATTCAGTGTTATAATTAACAACTGATATAACTTAGATTTAGATTAAACTTAGGTTAAATTAATGTAAATATTCCAACAATTTATTCAATTAGCATTAAGAGATAGGGTACGTATTTTATAGGTTTTTACAATTTTCATGCTCAACAATAAGCACACCTTTTAGTGGTTTTAGAGTCTTTACTTCGAGTATCTGCTAGCCTTATCTACATACTATAGGTCTAGGTTGGTTTAAAAAAGAAGTCAAGTCCTTAGGATGATGTTTCAATTTGATTTTGACACACACACACACACACAAATTTTGTTAATTTTAAGTCCAGAAGTATCTGAAGATTCTGAACTGCTTCTTTTTTATTACTTCTTTCTCAGAGAGGAAGTACAGGAAGTATCCTAGTTAAACATTAGTAAGCCTTATTATGTCATCAGCAAGATTTGATGATGAGTGAAAGAATGCAAATTCTCCCCCTACTTTCTTCCCTTTGATCCTCATATTTTTTTGTATTACTTCTTCTAAATTGCAATCAGAAAACTTCTGCATAGCCTTTGACCAATGTAACTACAGCAGCAGCTTTGGTATGCAAGCATTTACATTATAGAGTCAATGCACCTAGGCAAATCATGCCTAAAACATCAAAATCAAATTTAAAATTATAAAATATGTAAAACAAAAATTCACATTGCAATTCATGGACATGGGTATTCAAGTGTCCAAGTGCTTAGCAGGCACACAACATATCTAGTATGAGTAAATACATATTGACATAGCATATGAATAATTAGGTTTAAATTTCGACACCAAGCACTGTACTGGTTTTGCCTGGAACAGGACAATACCAGTAATATTACCCACATGGTTGAGATAGACCGAGATAAGCAATGCCAACAATAATAAAAAGCAACCAGTACATGAACAATACAGCCCATATGGACTACTGGTACACAACTGGTATAGGTCAATAGCATCCTACACCCGTAGCAACAACCTTTGTCTATTGAATAGTGTGATACCAGTGGTGGTGTGGTACCATATCGAACCAGCAGTACTTAGCTCCTTGTCTGTGCTCCTTAGTTTCATGAAGTTTGATAAAATTCTTGCTAATTGTTTTGTTAGATAACTTTAACAAAGAAGTGCCAAAAGTGGATTGCATAATGATGATTACAACATGACATGATGGTATGGCATGTCAACGAGTCTCATAAGCATCCCAAATGTCCAAGTATCAAACACGTCAAAAAAGAAAAAAGAATTTGGAAATGTCCAAGTAACACTAGTACTTTGGAAACAAATCAAAGTAAATGAACAAAGACAAATTCAGAAAACAGCTGACTTGGTAACTAGTAAAATATCAATTTCACCCTACATAGTATAAAAAATCAATAATAAATCAATAAAATACTGTTAAACATTTTAGGAGATTTAATGCAACAAGCAACCCTATCTAATGATCACTAATCAATATGCATTTGAGAGGAAACAAGAATTAGTAAATCCAGCATGACAGAGATACGGTATGATTAACTGTCCTTAAAAATAGTTCTAAATCGACTTGCCTAGTCCCTGTTACCTGCTTTGACACTCCCTAGGATGTCAAACAGAATATGAGACCGGACCAGGCAGCTAGGCCCTAACGGTGGCCACCTCTTACAATATTACAACCATCAAAGATATAAAGGAAAACCGCTTCTGCAATAGAAGATAAAACCAACATCAAACACACCAAACAGTTTAATTCTGGCCTACCAATACAGGGTTTGGAGCAATGGACTTTTAAACAAGTTAAAACAAGAAAACAACTTCGATTACGAAACAACAACCAATTTCTAAGTCAGAATTAAGAAGGAATCTTAACATTGATAGTCAAAAATGATAATCCTGTGACCCTGTCACTTATTATCCCACTACTAGACTCACACCTTGGCTACTTCAAACTTGTTCAAGAGGCTCATAAGGTAAATCTAGAGCCTAATACTTGTTATTGTGAGTTCTGTCTCCCAAAGCAATCTTCAATTGTTTTCAACACTCTAGGTAAATCTAGCGTACTTATTTTAGAGGTGACCAATGAGTCAAACAAATATGTACAATTTATGATATGTTGTTTCTTTCCTCCAAAAACAACTACCAAGCTCAAACTCAAAATTTCTAAGTCACTAGTTTACACTCATACAATGACAAGTTGATTGCCCATCCCAACCTCAATCCTAGCACCAAAGTAAATCTTCTATGTTATCAAACTTAGAACCCTTAATCTTCTTTGCACCCCTAGAGACAACCACACCCCCACACACCGTATTCATCCAGCCAACCCCAACTCAAGTGAAATATTATTTGCAAAAGTATGGAGGAAAAGATTAAGATGGCATCATCATTGAGAAACAATCATAATTGCATCCATGGCCACATCTTGAGGCAGAATAGCAAATCTTTTAATGATGTTAACTTTCCCTAACATCGCTCCCCAAGGATTCTCAATCATAATACTTTGATACAACCATCATCCACACCCCAAACAAATCATGGGATCACCTTACAACTTCCCTCTCTCTTCCAAAGAAGAATAGCAACCAATTCAACAGGTAGAGATACACAAAACATGGCGACAAGCATCAAGTCTCGTGCCCCCTATTTATGCCCAGTTCTATGAATCATCAATTGCCACGGTCTCCTATTCAGGCTGGTCTTAATGTCACTTCCAGCTTATCCATATTGTTTTTCACGACTTCTGTTCCTATTACCTGACTTTCCCTCCTCTTCCCATATCTTTCAACCAAGATCAAGGTATCCCCCCGATTGCACGTGTTTGTACCAACTTACTTGATTCTCCATCATTTTATCCTTACTTTGCGCACACTCTATAGCTCCTCAAGTATATACTCATTTAACACTTTATTCTTTCTACTTTTACTACACATCCATTTTAGCATTATCATTCTTGCTATGTCCATCTTGTCCCTTTTTTTCTTTGGATATAGGTCAATCTTGACTTTTCAAAACATCATTATGTGCAGTTTTGCACCATTCTAAGCTATACAACATTACATGCTCTGATATCATTCTACAGCTTCCTCTTTAAAGGGCCAATTTATAAGTCAATCATATAATACATGAAAAGCACCTTTTCCACTTCATCAAACCAGCTTTAATTATATGACATGTCTTTATCTATCTTCCATTGTCTTGCACAGGAGGTCCTAGATGACCGATCAATATAAGATGTCTTAGACTATCAAACTTGATAAGGCCCTCGTCCTTGTTTTTTGTTTTCCCAGAAACTATACTCCATATATTTCTGTATTTGTTGTACCATATCCTCTGATACTTAGATGAATAGCATTAAACTTCTCATTTTCTTTCTCATCAATCAAAATAACATCTACAAACAATATACACCACAGTACATCTTTATGAATCTTATCAGCAGCATAAAAGAGAGAAGCTTAGTCTTGATCCTTGTAATAAGTCTCCTACAAGTCTAAGGCAGGAACTACCATCAACAAATATCAGCAATGTGCATTCCAAACTCCAATGAAAAAGTTTGAGTTGCGTTAGGTTGAAAAGAAGTCATAAAAAGCATGTCAAACTATGAAAACAGCCCAAGAAGATATATATACATATATACATATATATACATACATATACATACATATACATACATACACAGACATACATATACATACATACATACACACACATACATATATATACATATACATATATATATATATATATATATAGAAATATCAATAAACACTTTTGGTATCCATTGAAATACCTGGTTTTCTAACGTCCCATTTTCAAGACCCAATACTTGATTGAAGTATTTTGCCTCTGAATAATGCAACAACAAACTCAATGAAAACACCAATAATTTGCATGGAGTTCTTCACAAAGCAAAAGAAATGTGAAATGCATAAATGATTTTTGATAAGTGTTCTCAACCATCAAACACCTCATCCCTCCATCGGATGGCAATTGAGCATTATAATCCAACTTTCCATAAAGTAGTTCTCAGAGCAAGCAAATAGTATTTTCATAAAGCATTTTTGAAACTTCTCACAAACTCAATCTTCACCATCATTAAAAATTGAATTTTTTAATTTCTCCTAGTCCTATTAGCAACGTTGTGCACTTCTAATTTTTCATTCTACAAAGAGGGAAAGGAAAAAGGCTGATAATAGCTGTTGTGTTCACTTTTACATGTAACCAAGTTTCCTCCACCTGTAGCTTTAAAAGAACAATTTTGGCATGAGAATACATTCTGTTATGCTCTTTGTTCTCATGGTCGATTAGTACTACTCATAAACTTCCAAACCAAAACCCTATCTTATGTACTCTCTTCAGATCTTTGTTCTCAGACTCGACAGACACCATTTCTCCTCAAAACATAAGAACTCTGAAACATAAGGCCATATGGTATTCAAAACAAAGCAAATGAACGAAAATTCAATTAAAATGCATGAGAAAGAACTTAAAACACAGCCAGCTGACTTCTGCTATTCCAAACTCTGGCTTCATGGAAATCGGTAGCCAGTAGTTCCCCATAAACTCTTTTACTTGTTCCCATAGCGAGTAGTAAAACACCATGCTAAGTTAAAGGACTTTCTACAATTTGTGTTCCATTTATTCTTCATCTTTGCAACAATCAAATAGGTGTGATTTGAACAAAGGTATGCAGAACAATATTGAAGCGGTCCTGTTCTGAAACTTAACCTAAATGCCACCTACTAAGCTAACAAATTATCCAAGATATTTGCATGCTGCATGTTATAATGCAAAGGGTATAGATTTCGGATGTTAAGCAAGCACTTGATGTTGGAATATTATATAGTCAAAGCTAAAGGGACCTCAAGTGCGAGGGACATGGTATACCTTCAAATATAGTAGAAGACGTATGGATGAACACAAGGAAGAGATTTAGGGATAAGCAGCTTTTGATTAACCAGCCACATGCCCAAGATCTAAAACAGCATTTAAGAACTTAAGAAGAGAACCAGGGAGGAGAGATGGTTGAAATAAGGCTGTGAATATCGATACCAGCGCTTGTACGGCAGCAAGGGTCAGTGCAGCAGGCATACTGAGTACCAGTCCTTACCAGTCTGGTATGGTATGCTCCATACAGACTGGTATAGTCTAGTATTAAAAACATACTAATCCCTAACAGGGTTTTTTGCTCTACCTCTTTCTGAAATTTATATTACTATAAGTTGTCAACAAGCCATAAAGAAATCTATGAAACCCATCCTTCTAATTCTTTTAAAGTGTCCATGAATCCTTAGTCAGCAAATAGTTAAGTAGAATTACAGTTCAAGCATGCATGATAACTACTGTAACTTTCTAACCACCTATTCTTTAAATGACTGATCTTCCTGCTCTTTCGAACAAAGTTTAAGCATAAGCAAACCAATTATTCTATATGTTTGTTGAAACAGCAAATATTAGACAATAAACTCTTAATTGTTTGGATCAAGGTTTTCAGAACCGTCCCGAACCGAATAGTTTGCAGCGTGCCGAACCGGACCGGCGAGGAATCGGGACAGTTCTGGCTTGGAAAACAGCACATGCCAGTGCCGAGGGAGAAAGAGAGGGAGAAAGAGAGAGAGAAAGAGAGGAAGAGAAAGAGCAGACGCCGCCAAATTCCAGCAGTGGCCCGCTGCGGCCATTGGAAGGCCGTGGAAGCCTCCATGACTCGACCATCACCGATAGGGCTTTTAAACGAATGCGAGAGAGAGAGAGGGGAGGGAGCGACGTACCGGAGGGAAGCGCAGCCGGCGAAGGGGCCACCAGAGCTTGTCAGGTGGCCACCAGGCCATCGGGTGGCGGAAACCGCAGGGATGGAGCCACATCCGCGAAATAGGAGCTATTACCCCTGTTCCTTCGTCGCCTTTTTTTTTAAAAAAGATGATCAATAGTGAAGCCGACATTCAGTTTGCCAGCTTCACTTAACTTTTTTTAAAAAAAAACAAAAACAGTGAAACCGGCTAATCCATTACCAGCTTCACATTGTTTTGATGTGGACTACATCATCCGGCGGCCTCTCCAATGGCTTCCCCTCCCTCCTTTTCTTCCTTCCCCTCTCTCTATTTCTCTCTCTTTCTCTCTTTTTCTCCTCCCGGTTCGCTTCCTTTCCCAATGTTGGTTCGCGCCGGTCCAGTCCGGTACGGATCCGTACCGACCGATACTGTCTGCCAGCCAGCACGGGTTCTAGTATCGAATCCGCGAACCTTGGTTTGGAACTTTGGATCATTATGGCTTCACTGAAGGTTGGTTAACCTTCTAATTTAGGATATGGGACAAAAACAACACAAAGCCAAAAGGTTTGGTGACCCTCATCTGGCACTAGATTCCTTTCAATTTGTCCTTTTTACATCATCAGATACTAACAAGGGTTACTCGACTCGGTTGCTTTGGGTTCCCACGAAAAAGGCAAGCAATATGTTCAGAAAACCACTAAGCAATCCCCTCGAAATCTTATTCCTCATTATTATGAGTGGAAGAAAAATTTAAAGAAGAGTGCCTTAATATTTTGAACCCTCCTAGCTCCATTAGTTTGCCCCACGTACATGCCAGAACTCTTGATGATCGTGAACTCTGTATTAGTGATCAAAGAAATTACTCTTCCCTCGTACCTCCATTCTTGAAAAAAATAATGGGCTTTGCAATTGTTTATCACTAAGGCAAGCATCGGGACGGAGCAAGGTGGGTGAGGATTTTGAAAATTTTGGATTTTGTGTTAGAGTAATTAATTAAGATCTCACCATATTTAATATAATGATATTTGGTTACAACCATATTTAGTATAGCCATATTTGGTTATAACTGTATATTAAGATCTCACCATATTTAGTTTGTGTCCAAGTACATTGTATCTAGTATGTGTCCAAGTACATTGTATGTAGTAGCCTATAAAGATCCTTTGAGATGCTAAAAGAAATGACATAACAATTCTGTTCCTTCTCTATAATACTTTACATGGTATCCGAGCAAGGTTTGATGGATTCCTCGCTCTCATCATCCACTACATCAACTATGATCTCATCCATCCCATCTCTCTCTGCAGATCTCAAACCAAATAGTTACCACATTACCACTGAGACTCTCAATAGTTTCGATAACTACATGCGGTTAGAGCTATCAAGACGGGCTGGCCCGCCCTGACTCGCCACAACCCACCTCTAAACGATGCAGGGCGGGCTGGCCTGTTCAACTGGCAGATTGGGAAAACCCCAACCCAACCCAGCCTACCATGGGCTGCGGGTTAAATGAGTCAACCCGCCAAAATTTAAAAAAAAAAAAACTATAAAACAGCAATATAAACAGAATTTCATATCTAATCCGAGCTCAAATCAACATATCAAAATCTAACATCTCAATTCACATTCACAATGACAAAGTCAAAGACTCTAACTCTATGTCTTAACTATTCAAAGCAAGTGCCAGGCATCATTCTTTGTGGTCCTCTTCAAATTTAGAGTTATAAAATGAAATTATCATAAAATGAAATTGTTTGTGGTCCTATTCAAGCTCTCTCGATCTCTCCTCTCTTTCTCATGCAGACGCAGGCAAAAAAGTTGAAAACAAATTTGGGAATTCGGGATTTGATTTCAGATTTGGGAGTTGGGACTCGAGGGTAATTTACTTAGTTCTTTTAGTTTTAGAGTAATTTCGGTACTTAAAAAAAAAAGAGGCGGCCAACCAGCCCCGACCCGCCCTGCTCCAAACCCGCCACAACCTGCAAGTCAAATGAGGCAGGTTATTTAACCCGTTTTTAAATGAGTTGCTAAAACATGAACCCAACCAGCCCCATTTACATGGCGCGGTAGGCCAATCCGACGGACCCAACCCAAATTGATAGGTCTACATGCGGTGGTCTCTCACAGTCAAAAGATTCCTCACCGGCAAATGCATGTTGAAGCATATTACCACGATCCTCCTACAGATCCGACTTATGACACATGGATCCATGATGATGCCATCATCATGAACATGATGACTAACAGTATGGAAAAATCTGTTAGTTCTATCGTGTGCTATCTACAAACTGCCAAAAAGATCTGGGATACTCTCCGGACTCAGTATTCCTCCATCAACTACGTGCAGCAACTCTATGACATTTTCCAGGAGATCTACAAGGTATAGCAGGGCGATGATATTCATGCCTTCATTGCCCACTATACCCTCTTCCCTGAGGAATGGAAGATCTATCAGCCATACTCACCGGATGTCGCTGTTCAAGAGTCTCAACAACAGGCTCTTTTATCTGTTCTTTGCCTTGGGCGTGTGCACCCCTATCTGGAGGGTGTTCGATCTCATCTCTTGGCGACTCTTTCTAGCCCAACTCTGTGTCATCTTGCCACTCATCTGTCCAGAGTGAAGGCACCTTCTCCTACATTAGCTGCAGATCTTACTCCCCAGCCTACACCACTTGCATCTTATCACGGTCGTGGTTCAACATCATTTCGCAGCCGTGGTGACCGTGGATCGATCCGCCGAAGTCGTGGTAGGGGGACGTACTTTATCTCCTCAGAGTACTGATTATGGCAGCAATACCAAGTACTGCACCTACTGTCATGACACTAACCATATCTATGAAACGTGCTGGAAACGTCTTCGTCGTGTGCGCATCTGAACACAAAGGATTCTACGGTGACTACATCAAATTCTGCATCTGCATCACAGGTTGGTTCTGCATCTTCTCAGATCACTCTTACTGCCAATGAGTACACTGCCTTCCGCAATTTGCTTTCCAAGACTTCTGGTAATTCTGTCCAAACAGGTATGGCATGTCTTGTTTCACCTCATCAATGGATCAAAGATTCCGAGGCTTCTGAACACATGACACCTTTAGCTTTATCATCCTTTACACTACTTTCTGATTTTCATGTGTGCATTGCTGATGGTTCACCTGTCGCCGTTCAAGGGATAAGCACTATTGATCTCACCAACACAATTCACCTTAAAACTGTTCTTCAAATTCCTACCTTTCCATCTAGTTTATTATCTGTTAGGACGCTTTGTGCTGATCTCAACTGCTCCATGACCTTCTTTCCTTCATATTATGTTTTGCAGGATGTTACGACGAGGAAAGTGACTGGAGCAGGTCGTGAGTACCATGGTCTCTACATCTTGGATCAGCCAGATTCCACATCAGCCTTTACCACCTCCACTGAGTCTTTGCTCTGGCATCGCAACTTGGGTCATCCATCCATGTCAATCGTTAGGCAGCTGGTACCAAGTTCTAAGTTCTTTTCTGATTTTTCATGTGAATCATGTGACTTAGGAAAACATCATCGAGTCTCCTATCCTAGTCGAGTTAATAAACATAGTTGTCTTTTTGATTTAATTCATTCTGATGTATGGGATCCCACAAAATTTTCTGGCATTAATGAATTTAAATATTTTGTCACCTTCATTGATGATTATTCTCGTATGACTTGGCTATTTCTGATGAAAAATAAATTTGAATTATTTTCTATTTGTCAACAATTTTTTAAAGAGATTCAAACTCAATTCAAAACAACTCCCAAAATATTTTGTTCTGACAATGCAAAAGAATATGTGAGTCATGATTTCGAAAACTTCTTTGTTCAAAATAGAATTTTACATCAAACTTCGTGTGCCTATACACCCTAACAAAATGGAGTTGCTGAAAAAAACAGACATTTATTAGAGACTGCTCACACTTCAATGTTTGAAATGAATGTTCCAAAATCTTACTGGAGTTTTGTGGTTCTCACTGCCTGCTACCTCATAAACCATATGCCTAATAAAGTTATTGGAAATGTTTCCCCCTTTAGTCTGGTTTTTCCTGATCGTGATCCATTTCCTCTTCCTGCACGGATATTTGGTTGTAGTTGCTTTGTTCAGTCTCTTTCATCAGGCAATGACAAACTAGATCCTCGTGCAATCAAGTGTCTTCCTTGGTTATTTACGTCTGTCCAAAGGATATTTTTGTTATTCCCCAGAAAAGAAACGCATGTTTACTTCTTCTGATGTCTCCTTTTTCGAAACTCAACAGTTCATCCCAACCCATACATCTTCTCCGGATAAAGAACTTAGTGTACCATTGCCAATTGTTGATAGTTTGGACTTCCCCACTCCTATGCCAGTACCGGAGAAACCGATTCTGGTTTATACCAGAAGATATGAGACTGATGTACATCCACCTCCTCCAAGTGTTGGGACTGCTGATCCTCCATCTCCACCTCCACCATCAGTTTCATCGTCCGATAATATCCTGGATGACCTTCCAATTGCTCTAAGAAAAGGTAAGCGCACAAGTACTACTCATCCTATTGCTCAATTTGTCTCCACTACTCATCTCACCCCCCAGTTTCGAGCCTTTACATCCTCCCTCGACTCTATTGCTCTCCCTTCTGGTGTTCAGGAAGCCCTACAGCACCCTCGTTGGACAGCTGCTATGAATGAAGAATTGCAGGCTCTTCGACAGAATGATACCTAGAAGTTAGTCAGTCTACCACCTAGTTGTAAAGCAGTCGACTGTCGGTGGGTCTTCACTATAAAGCATAATCCAAATGGGACGGTTGAGCGTCTTAAGGCTCGCCTTGTTGCCAAAGGGTTCACCCAAAAGTATAGCATCAACTATGCAGAG
Organism: Elaeis guineensis; assembly: GCF_000442705.2. Taxonomy (NCBI): domain Eukaryota; kingdom Viridiplantae; phylum Streptophyta; class Magnoliopsida; order Arecales; family Arecaceae; genus Elaeis; species Elaeis guineensis. The sequence continues at coordinate 98,740,534 of NC_026001.2, forward strand.
ACTTTTTCGCCTGTAGCTAAACTGACATCCATTCGGCTTCTTATTTCTCTAGCATCTGCTAGTTCCTGGTCTCTTCATCAGTCAGACGTCAAGAATGCCTTTTTAAATGACGAGTTAAGAAGGTGGTTTATAGGCAACAACCTCCTGGGTATGAGCGAAAGGGGGAGAATTTGGTCTGTTCGCTAAAGAAGTCTACTTACGGGCTCAAACAATCTCCTCGGGCATGGTTTCAAAAGTTTGCTAAGGTTGTCTGCTCTTTTGGCTTCTCTCCAAGCAAAGCATATCATTCCATATTCACAAAGAAAGGACTAAAAGGAATCGTCATTTTTCTTGTTTATGTTGACGATATCATCGTCACTAGTAGTGATTCTCAGGATATAACACCTCTCACAAGCATTTCAGACAAAAGATCTTGGACCTCTATGCTACTTCTTAGGGATTGAGGTAGCCCGTACCAAGAATGATATCTTCCTATCACAACAGAAGTATGTTCTTGATATACTCTCAAAGACTAGATTATTGGGATGTCGACCCAGTGACACTCCCATCGATCCGAATGTCAAATTATCAGCATGCACTACCGATCCCCCCTTTTTAGATCCTAACAGATATAGGCGATATGTGGGGAAACTCATCTACTTATCAATTAGCAAATATGACATCTCTTATGCTGTGAGTTGTGCTAGTCGGTTCATGCAAACTCCTACCATTACTCATTGGGAAGCTATTATTCGTATTCTTCGCTATCTGAAGAAAGCACCTGGATAAGGTTTATTATTCAAACCAAGAAAATCTTTAGTCTTGCAGGGCTACTCAAATGCTGATTGGGCTGGTTCTATTGATGATTGGCATTCTACTAGTGGGTACCTAGTTTTCTTTGCCGACAATCTTATTTCTTGGAAGAGCAAGAAGCAAACCGTAGTTGCCCATTCCAGTGCTGAAGCAGAGTATCGAGCCATTGGACACCTTGTTTCCGAGATTCTACGGTTGCTCTCCCTCCTACGAGATCTTGACATCATTACATCATCTCCGATTTTCCTCTTTTGTGATATCAAGCTGCTATGCATATTACAGAAAATCCAATGTTTCATGAACGCACCAACTACATCTTTATTTCCGAGATTCTATGGTTGCTCTCCCTCCTACGAGATCTTGGCATCATTACATCATCTCTGGTTTTCCTCTTTTGTGATAATCAAGCTGCTATGCATATTACAGAAAATCCAGTGTTTCATGAACGCACCAACTACATCAAGGTCGATTGTCACTTCATTCAAGATGAGTGGGAGAAGAAAGTTATTTCCTTTGCTTATGTACCATCATCTTCATAGTTAGCTGATATTCTTGAAAGAATTATATCCCACAAGCCAATCGCATATGGGATGTAATGGAGTGTTTTTCTGTATTGTCTTCCAAACTCATGTACTTGACATTGTTAATTAATAAAATAGGCATTTCGATTCATTATATGCAGCATCTTATTATTATTTTAAGATTATAATAAATCCTATAGGTCGAGACAATGGTTTTAGAGCCGTAATGAGATCATGCCAGTAAGATCTAAATCCTTGATAGCCCGATCTAAAATATTCCTAGTCATTGGTTCATTGAGTCGGAGATCAATGATACCGATAAGACTGGTACATCCTATATATGCTCAGTGGTGAGGGTGGTTGATCTCAGAACCACTTATGTGACGATACTAATACAAGGATGTGGATGCTCATTAGAGAATGAGTTCCCTGAATTGACCTACAAGAAGACATCGGATGGAGTCTTATTTACATATCAGCTGGTTGTTCTCTAATGGGAGTTGTGCAAGTAATCCTTTGACCTGAGATCATCATGGTACGTTGTGTACATGAATCCATATTTTGGTTCTTCTTTGATCCTTGTATGGGATGTTCTGGATATGGTGAAATATGTATGGAGATTGTGAGTGGTCAATAAGGGATCGATCACTCCTAATAAGGGAAGCGAACATCCTATGTGATCTCATAGATTGATGATTTTGGAAGTCTTTGACCAAAGCAGGATAATAATTAGAAAGAAATTTCAATATATCATCAACTGAATCATCACCTTCTGATCGAGATATATTTAGATAAACAATTGGACTTCACATGATTCCATATCCATAGCTCATCTGAGGTGTTGTATGATTGAAGGATTGAATTGCACGGTAACTTGTAACTGAAGAATATTTTTGATATTTCTATCAAATTTCATCTCTTCCGGATAGTCATGACATATTGCTAAACGTCAATCTTGATTTGTGGACTCGCAAGAATTAAAAGAATTTAATTCGAGAATTAATTAGAAAAAATCCTAGTTAATTGGTGCAATGGGGCTGACCTAGTCTCATCGAATTAGGGTTAGGTCAAGAGCCTGAGTCCACTGCTGGCTAGATTTGAAACCCAATGGGTCACACATTTTGAGATTTAATCTTGATCTAATTTAATTAGGATTTAATGTAAATCTTACAGGTTAATTTGATATGCTAGTACATTGTCTTAATCCAAGTTCTCAATTAGATTAGTTCAAATAAATTTGAGCTAGTCTTAATCTATTGCCTGATCTAATTAGATTAGGTCCAATTTATTTGATTTATTTCCTCATCTTGGAAGTGTTTCAGATGGGAAAGGAGTCTTCTACGCCACCAGGTCCACGCCATTTATTTATTGCCACCCCATATTTATTGGCCCCCAAGAGAAGGAAGAGTCCTTCTGCATTAAAGCACCTAACCACCTCCTGTTTATCCACGCATTCCTTAATTGTCACACGCTAAATTAATCCAGAGAATTTATGGGACGCAGAAGAGGAGTCCTTCCGTATGAAGGCTCTTCTGCACCAATTAATTCATCAAAGATTTAATTCTCTGCATAGGAAGATGAAGCGCCAAGAGTTGGCGCCCCTTGGGACTCCCTACCGTTCCTTCATCTCATATTTATATAGGATGTCCCACATGGGTTAAAATCCTGGAAAAATCAGTTCTTAGGCGTGTGACAAGAGAGGAAAAAGTCAGAAAAAAATCAAAGCAAAAAGACAAGAAAATTGAGTGAAAAAAAATAGAAAGAAGAGAGGTGAGAAAAAAGACAAGTGTGGTGTGCTTGTCCTAAGATTTGATTTTTTCATGTATTGGAGTACAAAATCAAATCTTAGGTTGTGAGATTTCTAGAGAAAACTCTCTTGGCGTGGTCCTAATAAAGGAATCAAAAGCAAACGGATGTTGGTACAATTGTTCTTCGAGAAAGAAGCCGACAGCACACTTATGAAGAAAATGCTGTGGCGCTGCACCGGTTGGAAGGACCTTGATCATCTTCCGTGTGGATCACCGTTGGAAGACTTCTATTTTGGAGTCTCGTGGAGATCACCATTTTACCATATTGCTTATTTTAGAAAGTATAAGTTTCTAATTCTTTGTATGCTTGGTTTTGGTTTGTTCAACATCTACATGGTGATCCTAGAGTTTGAGTTCCGGTTGGCTAGTTTTAATCCTTAAAGCTTTTGATATGCATGTTAAATTTTTTTAAAAATTCATATTCCGCTGCGTGATCGAAATCCAACAGTAGTATCAGAACCACCCTTGTTAGATTCGATCAAACAAGAACCAAAATTATAGTATAGATTTAATCTGATTCATATAATGCCAATATACTGTATCGATTTCTAGCATCGGTCTTAAAATCAAAATTTGTTTTTGATCTTGTTTGAAGCATGAATTTAAATTTCAGTTATTAAATTTAGAATTTACTATAATCTAAAATTTTATGGTTCATGGTAATTTGATGCTTAAATCGTTTTGATTAAGGATGTATTGTATATACATGCCTAATTCGATTAGGATTTAGTAAGTTATCTGAACTTGTTATATGTTAAGTCAAAATTATTTGTACACCCTTTGTGATTCTAGCAATCATTTTTGGCATGATAATATGAATGATATTATAACTTAAAAAGTATGTTGTATAGCATGAATTGTTATATGTATGTTACATATTATGTAGATGTTAGGATATGCTGAGACCAGTCCAAGATCCTCTATAAAAAATTAAATTAAGTTGTAGTATCGGGATTGACTTGCAAATCGAATATCGAATTCATTTAATCAATTGGTGTCTAGATAAGTGTCAAAGATTCTCTAATTAAGTCCGTATGCTTGCCTGACCAACCATGTTGGTATCTAAAAAAAACTATGCGGAGCCTCCCACCTACTTACCTGGCCAATTTGATCTAATTGAATTTCGAACTTAGATTGATTAGTGATGTAGACACTGCAAAAGCCTTCCTTCATACTTAGTCAATAAAGTATGTCAAGATCTTAGTACGCTTGTTGTGCTATCCACAAGACTTACTATAAAAATTGATATGATATTAACTAAGTGCATATTGATGCTTATGGCATATTTGAATAGTGTTGCCTTGTTGTGCTATCCATAAGGGCAGCATTGTTTGAGTAGACCATATAAGAATGAAGGATTAACTTAACTAGAACACTATAGTTTGTTGTGCTATCCACAAAACTATGACTGATCTAAAGGTAAGAAAAATATTGAGAATTGTATGAAGTACAATTGGTAAAGAGTTACCTACCCTTGAACTCATGAATACTTGTTGTGCTATCCACATAGTGTTTGTGAGGAATAGGGATCTCAATCCCACTTAAGAAACTGATAAGAAGTTTCTCGTTTATCATATTAAAGGGCAATGATATTCGATAAAATAGTGAGAGTAACAATTAGATAAAAGATCTAGTCCAGTTGTTTCTGTCGTCATGAGTTATCCGCTTATACAGTGTTCTTGTTATTGTAGATTAACTGCATAATGGCATCCTTATTATCATTACGTGGCATACTAGATGCAAACAAATTGACCAGACCAAATTATGTAGACTGATTGAGAAACTTGAGAATAGGTCTCACACAGAAAAAAATCTCCTACATACTGGATATCCCCGCATCCGATACGATCGGAGAAGATGCATCCGAGGAGGAAAGGGCCACATATAAAATGTGGCAGGATGACAGTGTAACTGTCAAATGTATCATGCTTGCCTCCATGAACAATGAACTTCAGAGGCAGCATGAAGGCATGGATGTTCCTGCCAAACTCCATAATTTAAAGAAGTTATATGGAGAACAAATCCGAACTGCTAGATATGAGATATCTAAATAGTTGTTCCATACCAGGATGAGTGAAGGCACGTCCATGCAAACTCATGTCCTTAAGATGATCGATCTGATCACTCATCTGAGACAATTGGGTTTCACCATGGATGGTGAGCTCAGTCAGGGTTTGATCCTGCAGTCAGTCCCCGATTTCTTCTCACGGTTTATCATTAACTTCCATATGAACAAACTAAATATTAGCCTACCTGAACTGCTGAATATGCTTAAAACAGCAGAGAGCCATTTCAAGGATGAAAAAGCTCTAGTTCTTCTTGTAGATAAGATCTCCAAGAAGAAAGACAAGAAGGATTCTAAGAAAAAGATGAACCCTAATGCTAGCATCTTGAAGAAGAAGACGAAGGTCTCCACCAAAGGTACTTACCATCATTGCGGCAAGGACAGGCACTGAAAGAGGAATTGCAAGGAATATCTTGCAACTTTAAAGTACAAAGAAGCAAACATTGTTAAAGATTTGTATATGATACAAATAAGCTTATCATTAAGTGCTTCAACTTTAGATTCTTGGGTATTAGATACTGCCTGTGGCTCACACCTTTGCAAATCGTTGCAAGATCTGCAGAAAATAAGAAGTCTAAATGAAAATGACTTCATGCCGTTCGGCGCTAGTGGAGAATCCATCCAGGCTAAAGCCGTAGGAACCAAGATGTTGAAGTTGCTTTCGGACAAAGTTTTGGAACTGAAGACCTGTTATTACATTCTTAAAATTATTAAAAATATTGTTTCTGTACCTCTATTATTAGAACAAAGTTTTGAAATAAAAGCTAACAGCAATGGTTATTCTATTTATCTTTCTAATAAATTTTATGGAAATGCTTATATTTATAATGATCTTTTATTTTTATCACTTAATGATAACGTACTTCATGTTGATAATATGAAGAAAAAAAAGAGAAAAAATATGAATGCCGCATACCTCTGGCACTGCCGACTTGGTCATATAAATGAGTCCAGAATTAACAAGTTACATAAAGATAAATTCTTTAATCCTTATGATTTTGAATCATATGAAACTTGTGAATCTTGTCTCATGACTAAGATGACCAAGGCTCCATTTACTGAACATAGAGAAAGGACGAGTGATATTTTGGACTTAGTACATACTGATGTTTGTGGTCCAATGTCGACTCAAGCCAAAGGAGAATACTGCTACTTCATCACATTTACAGATGATAAGTCAAGATTTGGATGTATATTTAATGAAATACAAATCTAAAATCTTTGATAAGTTTAAAGTATCAAAAAATGATTGAGAGACAAACTAGCAAAAATATTAAAGCTCTTCGATCTGATCGAGAAAGAGAATACTTAACTAGTGAGTTTCTAGATCATTTAAAAGATAATGATATTCTCTCTCAGTAGACACCTCCTTACACTCCACAATTAAATGGTATTGCAGATAGAAGAAATCGCACCTTATTAGATATAATACGGTCCATGATGTGCTTCACAGATCTTTCGATCTCCTTTTGGAGATTTGCTCTCGAGACCGCAGCATATATTTTGAACAAAGTACCATCAAAGTCTGTCTCTAGCACTCCATATGAGATATGGAAAGAAAAAAAGCCCAATCTTAAACATCTTAAGATTTGAGATTGCCCTATTTATGTGAAAAATATTGATAGACATAAGCTTAGTGCTAGATCAGAAAAATACAGGTTTGTAGGTTATCCCAAGGAGAGTATAGAGTACTACTTCTACCACCCTACTCAACAAAAGGTGTTTGTTGGTAGACATGCCATTTTTTAAAAAAAGAGTTCATCCAAGAAAGGGGTAGTGGGAGGACAGTTGAACTTGAGGAAGTTCTAGATCTATAGTCTATCCAAAATCAGCATGTGGAGAATTCACAAGCTGACGCTCAACCAGAAGTGCCTATTGTTGAAGCACAGTCACTACACACACCTCTCTGAAGGTCAAGTAGAGTGCGTAATATACCACTCAGGTATGGATTTGTTATTGAGAATGACAACACATCACACATCATTGAGAATGATAATCCAACGATCTATTCAGAAGCTGTCATGAGTAGTAATTCTAACAAATGGCTTTAAGCCATGAAATCCAAAATAGACTCCATGTATACCAATCAAGTTTGAACTTTGGTTGATGCGCCTGAAAGTGTAACCCCAATAGGCTGCAAATGGATCTTCCATAAGAAGATTGAAGCAGATGGCCAAATAGAGACCTATAAGGCCAGACTGGTGGCAAAAGACTTCAAACAAAGACAAGGTATTGATTATGAAGAAACTTTTTCATCCGTAGCCATGCTCAAGTTTATTCGGATCATGCTTGCTATTGCTACAAATCATGACTATGAGATGTGACAGATGGATGTTAAGACTGCCTTCCTCAATGAAAACCTTGAGGAGGAAGTCTATATGATTGAGCCAGAGGGATTTGTCTCTAGTGGAGAGCAAATCAAGTATACAAGCTAAAAAAATCCATTTATGAATTAAAGCAAGCATCGAGGAGTTAGAAATCCATTTTGATAAGACAGTCAAATCGTTTGACTTTATCAAAAATATAAATGAATCTTGTGTGTACAAGAAGACTAGTAAGAGTGCTGTTGTCTTCTTGATCTTATATGTGGATGACATACTGCTCATTGGGAATAACATCCCTATGTTGCAATCGGTCAAAATATGACTCACAAAAATTTTTCATGAAAGACTTAAGTGAAGCATCCTATATACTTAGTATAAAGATCTGTATAAAGATCTATAGAGATAGATCGAAAAAGATGCTTGGCTTGTCCCAGTCAAGGTATATAAACCTTATATTGAAGAGGTTCACATGGAGGAAAGTAAAAGAGGTTACTTGCCTATGAGTCAATGCATACAACTCTCTAAGAAGATGTCTCCTAAGACACCTAAAGAAAGAAATAGAATAAGTTCTATTCCTTATGCTTCGGTTGTAGGATCGATTATATATGTTATGCTGTGTATCAGGCCTGATGTGGCTTATGCCTTGAGCATTGTAAGTAGATTTCAGGCAGATCCAAGAGAGGATCATTGGAAAGCAGTGAAAAACATACTCAAGTACTTGAGAAAAACTAGAGGTGTTTTTCTTATATACGAAGGATCTGATTTGAAAGTGAAAAGTTATACTGATCAAGGAATGCCGTATCGGGCCAAACCGTCCGATACAAAGCGTACCGAACCGACAGCCAGCTGATTCGATTCGGCTATTTTTTTCAAAAAAATACCCGAACCGCACCGAATCGGGCGGTTCGGCACAGTTCGGAGCCATATCACCCAAAATCGAGCGGAATGGCTTGGTTCGTACGGTTCAGCATTGAACCGAACCGTACCGACAATAACATGTGGGGGTGGGGGTGGGGGTGCCGAGGGGGTGTAGGAGGTGTGGTGGAACCTGGACTGTCATTTACTAACAGCCTAGATTCTTTCTCTAAGAGAAACCCGAGAGCTCTCTCAAAGAACTCCCAAGCGCTCTCACCTCTCAGGCGTTCGACGACACGAACCGAAATAATTAAAAAAAAATTCTATCAAATTGCAGCACTTATTCGAGGAGACGCTGATTTTCGATTGGGAGTAAGGTAATGTATTATTCTTTTAGTAAATATTTTATTTTTTATACTTTTGTGGCTAAAAAAAAGATAAAAATAAAGAAGTAAGAAAATAAGAGAAAATTATGCCAAAATTTTATAATTTTGGTATGATTTGATCGTATGTGATAGATCTTTGAAAGACCTACATGATGACACTAAAATCGATGATTTTTATTAATTATATTTTTTAAATATATATATATTTATTCGTAAAAATTTATTAAAAAATAAATTCAAAAAAATATAAAATTAGAGATTAAGAATCATGTTTAGAATGATTCAAGCTACTTGAATCTAATCTTGAATTTTTTTTTGAAATTTTTAAAATTAAAAAATATTTTTATAATTATTTAAATAATAAAAAAATAATCAAATAAAAAAATATGTAAAATTAATACTATATTTTAGCTAATTCAAAAATATTATTTGAAGCATATAACATATTTTTTTGAAATTATGAGTTTTAAAATTATTATTAATTTTTTTTAATTTATATATAATATTTTTTAATAATTATTAAACTGCCGTATTTTATTATACTTGTAGAAATGAGTAAGAAGAAAAATTCAGAGCGTGATATTGGTTGGGATCATGACGAGATGCTCTCGGCTCGACATCATTGAAAATGCAAATGATGCAATACAGAGTTCAAAGAAGGAGAGGTAACTAGGTTGAAGCAGCACCAAACTGATGGTTATCCTGATATGTCCATGTGTCGGAAATGCCCATAATAGGTCCAACAGTTGACGAAAAAGCACTTCGCTGATTCGAAAGCAACGAAGGAAAAAGCAAAGCAGAAGAGAACAGAGGTGGATCATCGAGCTGCAGAGCCACCTTCTTATCACTCTAGAGAATCAGAGGCTTCCGCTCCAGATGATGAGGCACAAATTGAGGCTGCCATTCAAACGAGCTTAGATGATCAGTACCGACAGAAGGAGATGGCCAGATATAGAGAGCGATTTGGACCATCATGCTACGAATCGAGGTCTGGATCAGCGATCGGTAGGAGAGAATCCGAGTTCAGGACTACCTCAGTCAAAGATCCTGATGGTAGATGGAGCAGACAGTATTTCATCTTTGTTGAAAACTTTTGACAATAGAAAATTTTCCAGAAATATTCCAGCAGGAGCCACCATCCATGATTTGAATCCACATGCTTTTTCCAACAAGAATTCAAAGCAGCAGAGGATTGACACTATGGTGAAAAAGGATAAGAAGAAGAATATGTGGCAAGCTATTGAATCATAGTTTCATTTCAGCCATATTCCAGCAAATGCAACAGGCAATCCTTACTATTGATCTGTTATTTCAACAATAGAGACTACCGACCAAGGTGTAGATCCGACAAGACCTAAGGACATCTATGGCTAGCTTCTTGACAGTAACAAAGAGGATCTGCAGAGATAGATTGCTTCTTACAAAAATAAATGGCCCATATACGGACTGACAGTAATGTGTGATGGTTGGACTGATCCTACTAGACGAAGCATCATTAAATTTTTGACTTACTGTGATGGAAAAATATTTTTTTCACAAATCAATTGATGCTTCAGATAAGATCCACGATGCCGCGTATATCCTTGATCTGATGGAGGAGATGATTGATTCACGAAGTGAACAGTATGTTGTGCAAGTTATCACATATAATAGGCCATAATATAAGGCTGCCGGAGAGTTGCTAATAAAGCGACGACCGCAGATATACTGGACCCTATGTGCTGTACATTGTATTGATGTTATATTGATAAATATTGAAAAGATTCGTAGGGTGCAGCAAGTAGTGGAGATTGCCCAGATTATTACTAAATTCATCTACAATTACACATTGATCATTTCATTGATGCGGACGTATACTGGGAGAGAGATTTTGAGACCAGATGTCACACGATTTGTTACAAACTACATAGCATTTAATAGTCTTCTTCAAAAGAAAACAGCCTTACGTCAGATGTTTGTCAGCGTCAAGTGGCAAGAGAGCAGATATGCGAGGGCCGGTACTGATGGAAGTCATGCAGAGAACTTGATGACGAGTTAGTAATTCTGACAGCGGACTGAAAAGATAGTGAAAGCTACCAAGTCATTATACAAGGTGCTTCGCGTCATAAATAGTGAAAAATACCCTTAGATGGGCTTTTTATATTACATAATAGAGAAGACAAAGAAACAGATCAGTGAGAATGATCCGAAACATGCTCAGGAATTCATTAACATAATTGAGCACCGTTGGGACTATCAGATGGGTAGAGATTTGCATCTAGCCGGTAAGTACGAATTCAAGAATACTTTAAAATATTTCTTTTCTTATACTTATAAAAGTGTACTTAATCAATTATGGAATTTATCTACAGCTTACTATTTGAATCCAAAATTCCAATATACCATTTCTGAGATAGATATGAATAACGATCTTCTTACTGCTCTTGGTAATGTGATATATAAGATAGTACCCAATCCAAAAATCGCATTCTTGTGTCTGCAAGAGATATGCTAGTTTAAAACAGATGTAATTATTCAACTGAATTCGATCTATACTCAACGATATATTTATAAATTTAATAAATATATTTTTTACAGACGAAACAATTTAGAAAGGGATCAGACAGCTTTGGAGTCCCATCAGCTGTCGTAAGCAAAAAGAAGATAAATCCAGATAAATTACATATCAATAATGAGCAGCATAGATTGACAGTATATGCCTAATAGTATCATGAAATTTGATATGTAATTTTGTTTTTTGCAGTTGAACGATGGATTCATTTTAGAATGTCCGTAAAACATTTGAGAGGTGTGGCTGTCCGCATTCTTTCCCAAACAGTATTTGCTAGTGGCTATGAGCACAATTGATCGACTTTCGCCTTTATCCACAGCAAACAGAGAAATCGTCTGACACAAAAGTACCTCAATAATCTTGTATATGTTCACTATAATCTGAAGTTGAGACTAAAATGCATTCAGGAGGAAGTACAACCGAAGTACACTGATCCGACACTAGATGATTATGCTGACGAGGATGATGATCCGATCATCGGATGGCTTGCAGGTCAGCAACAGGAGTCAAAACTTGATGAGTCGGGGTCCCCTCCACGACCAGCCAGTGTGATAGCTAAGGAGATCAGGGTGGATCCAGGACAATAGACAGAAAGAAATATTTCACATAAGGTTCCAATTGATCAGCCACAGCCTGAGGGGACACAGATGACTCATTCATCATATGACTCGATGTCCAATACATCCTCGCAGAGGTTTGAGCGAGAAATATTTAAACAAGGTCGGCGGTCAGCAACAAGACATCCATCCTCCCAATCACAGGAAACTCAGTCACAAAAAGACACAAGGGGGAAAGAAAAGACAATTGCACGTGCACCACTCTCAAGAGTACAGGAGCTATCTGGCTCAGATTTGGAGATTAGGAAGAGTGATGATGGTACTAATAGTAGTAGTTATGGATCTGATGACCAGGGAAGAACTCGAGGATAGGAGATCACTGTTTATGAGACACAACCACAGAATAATATTCGATTCATCGGTGAGTCCCAGTTTATACATGCCACACAAGATAGGAACTATGATGGATGAGTCGATAGAGACCGTGGAGAGCCGATTTCATATAAACAATGGGTTCCTAAAGGTCGTCCAGCACACGATGCAGCTACAGACGATCTTGCACGTGGAGTAGGATCTATGGATGTATCTGGATCATCCTCGCATTATGTATCCTATTATCTGCAGCCACCTTATGATCCATATGGATATGGTGCATCCAAGACATCGTCTTCTAGTAGTTACTATCCTATGTAGTCTGAAACATCTTACGGATCAGATTTTGCTACCGACATATTTGGATGGGCTCCTCCACAGCCATACCATCATCCCAAGGATACTTCTCAAAGCCAGAATTTGAGTGAGAAATCTGAAATATCTTACAATCCAGAGAGGATGCCTTATAGGATGAATATTCAGGAGTATAGTGCTTCTTGGTTAGAGAGATGGACTGATGTTCCTCCAGACTATATCAATGATCCAGATATCTACGAGCATCACAGACACTTGACGAGATATTAAATGCAGAGCAGATCTCGAGGTTAGTATATCATTCTTTGTGCTTTGTACTTTAAAAATTTAGATACATTTTAATGTATATTTATATATTTTCTTTTTTAATTTTAGGATGATAGAGTTGTAATATAATGTAAATAAATATATATTTAAAATTTTAGATCAAAATTTTCTGTACCACTACTGAACTCAAAAATTGAACCCAAATATGTCAATAATATATAATATAATATAATTTTGCAATTATTATTATGAATTAATAATTTGGAGACCCAAAAAAATGAAACAAAAGAAAAAAATTTTGTACCTGTATCGAATCGGTACGCCGAAGCGTACCGTACCATACCGTACCGATCCGACATCGATACAGGTACCGATATCGATACAGCGGAACTTGATACTGATTTTAGTTTTCAATCTGATCCGGATGATAGCAAATACATATCTGGATATGTGTTCACCCTGTATGGTGGAGCAGTAAGTTGGAAGAGTTTCAAACAACAAAGCGTTGCTGACTCAGTCACTAAGGCTGAGTACATTACTGCCAATGAGACTGCTAAAGAGGCTGTCTGGATGAAGAAGTTCATCTGAGAATTGAATATGATTTCGAAAATTGAACCAGTGCCTCTTTATTGTGACAATACTGGGACAGTTGCTCAAGCCAAAGAATCGAGGTCTCATCATAAATCCAAGCACATCCTAAAAGACGATTCCACCTCATTCGGAAGATAGTCAAAAGACACGATGTGATCGTGGAGCAAGTTGACACCAAGAACAATATAGTGGACCCGTTCACTAAGATCTTATCATTGTCGCAGTTTGACCGCCATCTAGATAGCATGGGCATCAAGTATAGGGATGATTGGCCTTAGTACAAGTAAGAGATTGAAAGAATTATGTCCTACAAGCCAATCGCATATGAGATGCGATTGGATGTTTTTCTGTATTTTGTCTTCCAAACTCATGTACTTGACATTGTTAATTAATAAAATAGGCATTTTGATTCATTATATGCTGCACCTTATTATTGTTTTAAGATTATAATGAATCCCATAGGTCTGAACAATGATTTTAAGATCGTGATGAGATCACGCCAGTGAGATCTAAATCCTTGATAATCCTGATCTAAAATATTCCCAATCATTAGTTTATTGAGTCGGAGATCAATGATACCGGTAAGATTGGTACGTCCTATGTATGCTCAATGGTGAGGATGGTTGATCTCACTACCACTTGTATGACGACACTAATATAAAGATGTGGGTGCTCATTAGAGAATGAGTTCACTAACTTGACTTACAAAAAAATATCTGATGGAGTCTTATTTACATGTCAGCTGGTTGTTCTCTAGTGAAAGTTGTGCAAGTAATCCTTTGATCTGAGATCACCATGGTATCTTGTGTATATGAATTCATGTTTTGATTCACTTCCTAACTTGGTTCTCTGATTCTTATATAGGGTATTCTGGATATGGTGAAGTGTGCATGGAGGTTATGAGTAGTCAATAAGGGATCGGTCACTCCTAATAAGGGGAGCGAACATCATATGTGATCTCATGAATTGATGATTCTGAAAGTCTTTGGCCAAAACAGAATGATAATTAAAAAGAGATTTCTAATATATCAACTGAATTATCACCTTCTGATCGAGATACATTTAGATAAGTAATTGGGCTTGACAAGATTCCATACCCATAGCTCATCTGGGATATTGTCTGACTGAAAGATTGAATTGCACGGTAACTTGCCACTGAATGGTATTTTTACCAAATTCCATCTCTTTCAGATAGTCATAATACGTTGCTAGACATCAATCTTGACTTGTGGACTCACAAGAATTAAAAGAGTTTAATTCGAGAATTAATTAGAAAGAGTCCTAGTTAATTGATGCAATTGAGCTGACCTAGTCTAATCGGATTAGGATTAGGTCAAGAGCCTAAATCCACTGCTGGCTAGATTTGGAACCCAATAGATCACACACTTTGAGATTTGATCTTGATCTAATTTAATTAAGATTTAATGTAAATCCTAGGGATTAATTTGATATACTAGCACATTGTATTAACCCAAATTCCCAATTAGGTTAGTTCAAATGAATTTGAGCTAGTCTTAACCTATTGCCTTTGATCTAATTAGATTAGGTCCAATTTATTTGATTTATTTCCTTATCTTGGAAGTGTTTCAGATGGGAAAGGAGTCCTCCACGCCACCAGGTCCACGCAATTTATTTATTGCCGCCCCATATTTATTGGCGCCTAAGAGAAGGAAGAGTCCTTCTGCATTAAGGCACCTAACCACCTTCTATTTATCCACTCATTCCTTAATTGTCACACCCCAAATTAATCCAGAGAATTTATGGGGCACAGAAGAGGAGTCCTTCTGTATGAAGGCTCTTCTGCACCAATTAATTCATCGAAGATTTAATTCTCTGCGTAGGAAGGTGGAGCGCCAAGAGTTGGCACCCCTTGGGACTCTGCCATTCCTTCATCCCATATTTATATGGGACGTCCCACGTAGGTTAAAATCCTAGAAAAATCAGTTCTTAGGCGTGTGATAAGAGAGGAAAAAGTCAGAAAAAAAATTAAAACAAAAAGACAAAAAAATTGAGTGAAAAAAATAGAAAGAAGAGATGTGAGAAAAAAGGCAAGTGTGGTGTGCTTGTCCTAAGATTTGATTTTTTCATATGTTGGAGTACAAAATGAAATCTTAGGAGATTTCTGGAGAGAACTCTCTTAGCGTGGTCCTAGTGGAGGAATCGAAGGCAAATGGGTGTTGGTGCGATTATTCTTCGAGAAGAAAGCCGGCAGTACACTTGTGAAGAAAAGGCTGCGACGCTGCATTGGTTGGAAAGGATCTTGATCATCTTCCGTGTGGATCACTATTGGAAGATTTTTACTTTGGAATCTCATGGAGATCACCATTTTACCATATTGCTTATTTTATAAAGTATAAATTTTTAACTCTTTACATGCTTGATTTTGGTTTGTTCGATATCTACAAAGTGATTCTAAGGTTTGAGTTTCGATTGGCTAGTTTTAATTCTTAAAACTTTTGATATGCATGTTAAAATTTTTTAAAAATTCATATTTCGCTGCGTGATCAGAACCCAACAATTCTCACCAAAGCATTACCTCCAAAGTTATTCCACACCTTCATGGACAAGCTTGGCTTCGACAACATCTACTCTCCAGCTTGAAGGAGAGTGTTAGAGTAATTAATTAAGATCTCACCATATTTAGTATAACCATATTTAGTATAGCCATATTTGGTTATAACCATATATTAAAATCTCACCATATTTAATTTGTGTCCAGATACATTGTATCTAGTATGTGTCCATGTACATTGTATGTAGTAGCCTATAAAGGCTAAAAGAAATGACATAACAATTTTCTTCTTTCTCTATAATTCTTTACAATATTTTACCTTTTCTTATTGACTAATGTTTGTTCTTTTGATTGTTTTATGCACTCATACTAGTGAGGACAAAAGAAACAGCAATGGCAGATTATAAATGCATTTTTTTTAATTAAAATAAGATTTTCATTCTATCACACTAATTTTCATGGTCCATCTGACTAAAAATAACTAGTTAAAAGCTTTATCATATTTGTTTAAGAGATAAACAACAAAAGTACATTCAAACAAAGAATTTATTCACCAGCCTTCTTCTATTTATACTCAGAGAACAATAGTGAAAGAAAGTTTTTAAGGTTCTTTTTTCTATATAAATGAAACGTGAAATGCAATAGAAGATATATTTGTACAACTAGCTTACTGCCTATACTGCTACACAAGCTTTGAGTAAAGCTATGGCACCCATCTCATATTCCTGTTAACTTCTGCTTGCAGATATCACAAGAGGCAATTGTTGAGATTCACGAGGGTCTGCTATAGTTCATGAGCATGTGGAGGAATAATACTATGCCATGCAAACACCATGTCAGCACTGAAAAAAGAGCAGAGAAAGAGATATGATAGGGGCATGATAGCATTTTTTCCAATATGCTCATCCTTGCTCTTTAGCCAAAAACCATTGTAGTAAATTTTCTGGTATAAAATCATATAATCAATCAAACAACAAATGCTATAGGATTCCTGAATAAAAGTTTTTCCATGGAAACCATAGCAGCATCACTCTATTTCTATGATTCTTTTAATCCCTTGGAATACTTGCCTAAATGTCTAAACATGCACTGAATTGTTAAATATCAAGCAGTACAAAAAAAATCTTTAAAAATAAGAACATATTTAGCAAGATATTGTGGTACCAATATTTGTTCGATATAAAATGCAACATGATAACGATTATAGAAGTTTCTTAGTATATTGTACACAAATATGAATAGCTATCCTTTAGTGTGAATCATAAAGCAATTATTCAGACAGACTAGGCAGTCATACTGAGGGAGTAGAAAAAATGGCAATGTAAAATTTACCTCAACTTCCAAAACATTTGATGAAGAATGTGAGTAGAGGAAAGGCTGGCAAAGACGCCTAAATCGTGACTCCCCTTCACAGTGAACAAAAACCTCCAAAGCAAATGAAGGAGGGGATGTAGCACTGCATGAGAAATTTTCCAACACCAGCAACATTCAGAATGATTTTAAAATGTCCCTTCAAAATTAGCATGTAAAAACAAATCTAGAAAAATTGTCCTTGTTGAGATCAAGATCATGCATAGACTTTGCCTGTTGTAATATCCATAAGATATCAAAAATGAAAGAAAAGTCTCCTAAATCACAGTTTACCCGAATGACCATAGAGAAGGTGATAACTTAGTCAAAGACGACCATACTAACATTTTATGAGGATTTATTCAACAAAGGATTCATGTGCTCATTTAACAAACGATCCACGTGCTTCAAGCACCTAACATGGGCAAACAGGGATTCCTAGCAACACTGCAATTTGATAACACCATGATGTTCCAAGATTAAGCATACTTTCAAGCTGAATCATCGAGTTTCCAGCAATCTATCATTTGATCTTTATTTGGTCCTTGCTGTCATGCAATCTAAATGCATTTTCCTACCATCATCACATAATCCTCCTAACATACAGGACTACATGGATGATGGTGATGATAACAACTACAATGATAAGTAGAGGACAGATTGGCTACTACAAGCAGTTTTTATTTCTTCAGATCCTGTGTACCTTTTATGCATAAATATTATAAACAGATAAAAAGATAAATAATTCAAAGAATCATTGCTGAAATATATTTTGTATGAGCTCTTAAATTTCTTAGACAATGTTCTGGATGCTCATAAGCATATGCGTGCACAGACTAGCATTCAAACAAGCATGATTTCCATCATACCCAATCAGAGCAATCGGATATTTCTCCACATGAAAATCTTCATGCCAGTGAATGCAATATTTCGCATGGTATTTGATACAGCATCAACTATTCTGTAGCACAAGCATAACACTTGAATACCTTTTTTTCTTTTTTATTTTCTTGATAACCTTGTTCCAGCATACCGCCAAAAAATCACAGAAGTTTCACTTAATGACTTTTCAAATCAAATATATATCAAATAAAGTTGACCCACCCAATCTACACTGAAGATCAGAAATATGTTACCATCACCATCTTAAACTTTCAGACTAGCACATTATAGATATGGATACAGACAAAAAGGAATGCAGCTACATGTGGTTACCGTCTTAAGGAGATGATGCTAATAGCAAAAGGCTATGATATTTATTTCCATTAATAAAATCAAAACTTTTGACCACGCTACATAGAAGACCTTCGCATGCTCCCTTTCTTTCATATGATTTTCCTAAGAAGACCAATATATTTTTTCCAACTCCAGATTGACAAATATAAGAAAAGGTCAAAGTCATCAATCTAAATTAATCAGAATAACTGTCACCATATATGTATACATTTCTAGAAAAAAAATAAAGGGGAAAATACTGTCAATCATACCCAACAAGTGATAAGTTTGGGGTAGATGGAGAAGCATTCTGCTCAAGAAATTCACAAGCAGTTACGACCACAGGTTCTGCAAACAGCACCTGCATGGATATGTAACACATCATTAAAAGTATTGAACAAGAAAAAGTATATTGGTAGAGTTAATCAAGGTTAGCCATTACAGTCAGTACCATACAATACCAGGCACACCATACCATACTGACATTCGATATGCCTAACGGTACCATACCAAACCGCGTATCAACATTGTAATAGGATGGTCCAATACTGAGACAGCAAACTTTAATGACAATTATTCTGATTAATATTCAGAAAATATTTGCATTTTCTTCATAACTTAGGTATACATCATTTATACAGCCCAACATCCAAGAAAATTTATGCCTTGCATTTGCACATAGAAACTATCAATCAAATCTTTATGGATGCAGACAAAAGTGAAACAAATATGGAACAAATGGTGAATTAATTATTTAGTAAGAATAACATGTGATTCCACAAAGATAAAAGAAATGCTCACAGTACATTTTGGTGTACTAGAAAGAATATAATGTTCAGTGATCTTACATGTTTTCTGGAAAAGGAGATTGTAGTTTCTAAGCTAAGGTGTTTAATGTGTTGAAACCAAGGAAATCCCTAAATCAATGTATTGGGAGTTTCTACTTCGAGTAAGATTTTACGAATTCATCATTCTGACATTGCACTCCATGAACATTCTTCATATTTTAGTTTAATTCTTTCATACAGGAATAGCAACAGGCCATGCCACAGCAGAGTTCTGCATCAGACTGGGTCTACGGGTCGGTCCTCTCAAAATTGTATATTTTCCTGATCAGAAACAGACAGTTTGCAATTTTTTTTCTTTTTTTGTAAGAAAAAGGTATCCATACTTCAAACAACCAAACACTATCCAAAAAATCTCACTTTGAAAGAACCTCTCCAGTTTTAAACAACCAAATACCTTCTCCAAGAAACCTTCAACCCAGGAGAACCAGTAGTTTGCATGTAAAGAACAACCAAATATAGCTTCAAAGAACAATGAAAGCTTGTATTGACAAAGAAAATAAATTCTATATGTAAAATGTTGACTATAATTCTACAAACTTAAGATTAATACCTATTATTTTCTGTACAAAGTTAGTGCAGCTTCATAATCATAAAACTAATTACATAAACAAGTGGATTATAAAGGATATCTTGCAATACATCGAATATCATACATTCCAATGTGCGCCATAATTCTTTATGTTTTTTTTTTTTTTTTTTTTTTGAGAAAACCAAAAGTCAATGGAAAGAAATCCGATGATAAGGTGCCAAAAGGAAAAGAAGAAAATCATGTTGGCATGAAGGTAAGGAGGGGGAGGAGGGGAGAGAGTGGGGTAAAAAAAGAGAGACTGTCTGACCTCATCAACATATTCATCAAGCTGAGAGTGAACAAATGATTGAGCAAATAAGACACATGGCTCCGGGCGACCCATTCTCTCTTCTTTAACTCTAGATAGACATAGCCTGAAGAAAAAAAAACATAAGTAACAAAATGAAACTAGAGTTCTGAAAAAGAAACCCATGTGGACAACCAAATCAAAACTTCCTATTGATAAATAATATGAATATGAAAGCCTGATGACTCATCTTGTCCCACCTTCCTTTCTCTCTCCTTTCTAGGAGGAGATTAGCAATAGTACTTATTTCTATCAATATTAAGAAAGTTCATAACCCAAATGTTCCATTAACCATTCCTTTAAACCAAGGATCATCCCACAACTAAAAGCTTCTTCATTGTATATAAGTTTATCATCATCATCTAGCCTTGTCCCAACTTATGAAACAGACCATTGTGCAACTTCATCCTATGTAAAAGATTTTTATGAAAGACAAAGAGAGAAATTTATTTATTTACAAATATTCTCTTTTATTTTTCTGAAAAGCAACCAAATATGTATTTTCAAATGGGATTTCCACAAATTCATTTTAATAAAACCTAACAATCATACAGACCCTCAATGCGGATGACCTCAACAAAAATAACTCTACAAATTTCCCAAAAAGGAAAAAAAAGAAAGAAAGAAAGAGAGAAAGAAAAGCATTACCGAGCCCAAAACAAAAAGCTTAATCAAAAGACTAGGATTAACTAGGATAGAATAAACTTGTGCTATCTTAACTCCTTAGTTTTTAGGAATTCTCAAGTGTTTGACACCAAGGTTTCAGGAACCGGTACTGAGACCAGTACCGTTTCCTACTCAGTACCGTACCATACCGTACCGTACTGACCCATATTGACATTAAAAAAATCAAAAAAATTCCCACCCACCACCACTAAAAAAAAAAAAACCGCACTGAACCATACCGAACCGGACTGAACCGTCTGGTTTCACGCAATTCGGACCCATACCGTACCGTACCGAACCGATTGGTACGGTCCGATTTAGGCAATGTACCAAAAAACCAACGTGAACCGTGCCGGTCCCCCACCAGTACGATACAATGTACCAGTCAGTTCGGACTGGTACGGAATACCATGGTTGACACCTTTTAGACACTCAAAAGTGCAAGATATGGGAAGATTTTCTTGACACTCCAAACATGGCCTGTCCAATTCACATCAACTCAAAGGCATAATTGTCAAAGAACCCAAGCAACCCTAAGCATTGGACCCTCCCATGGCCTAGGCAATAGACCACGTGATTAAGCATAGGCACAGCATTCTCAAAATTTACAAAATAATTATGTGTTTGTATAATCCAATTTTAGGCTACAATTTTAGGATCATCAGTGCTGTCAGTAGGGTCCATGTTATATCCATCCATCGCCTTCACTTAAAGTTCCCTCCATGAATTCACAGGCGCAGAAAGGAAAGAAAAGTGGGAGAAAATCTTGTTTTCATGATAAGTAAGGGCAAATAGATACATGCAGAGGAAGGATCAAGAAACCAATATGGAAAAAGAAGATGAAAAACTTCTTCCAGAAAAGGAAAACAATCGGCCAAGAGGCAACACAGATGGAGCAATAATAGTTTAGTCACAAGAAGAAAGAAAACAAACATACATGGGAAACCTCGCAACTCACATGCACCTACTGATCAATCTTCTGGAGCAACATCAAAACCTTACTCAAATCAAGATCATGAATGAGTTATTGTGGATATCAATCTAAATTTACAACACAAACAAAAACCCAGGAAAATTAATATTGTAGAAACCAAAGATCCCTCGTTGTCCCCTAGTCAAAGTTTGCAAAGAAGGAAAGTAAGATTTAAGGTATGACTTTATAGGTTAGTTTTCCCAAAAAATAAAAATAAAGCAAAAGAAAAGAAAAAAGGGAAAAGAAAAGAGATACTCTTACCCCAGCGACACCCTAATAAGTCCGTTCAGAGATAGCAATTTGCCACAAAGAATCAAAGAAATGGAGTCAAATTTCGGGAAAGAGGAAGAGTAGAAAGATTTCTTAGGACGTTCGCATTATCATCTTCATCATGATCTCCTCATCCTCCGTCGTCTCTCACTGGTTTAGGGTTAGGCTTCCGGGTGAAACAGGGGCATGGGTGCCGAATTGAGACTGGAGAGCTGGATGGCAACGGTAGGATACCCGCAAAATTGGCAATCTTCCTATCCAAACCCGTCCCCAATTACGAAATTAACCAAAAATCCCAACCCGTGCCATTTAAAATTGGTATACCCGCCGAGTACCCGAACCCCCTTGATTAACCCTACTTCATATTCATATTATAGTGAGAACGGAACTCCATAAATTGAAAATTTTGTAGCCAAAGAAGAATCCTTTCGATAAAAAATCTCCAAAACCTATAAAATGTCATGTTTCTACCAAGATTAAACTCTCAAAACAGGATCGACTCACATTGCTACAACCCGCACAAAATCCCATATACTTGAGAAAAAAATCCCAACCGGAGCCTAGGAAGCCCCTATGCTCTCCTTCCCCACAGATCTCCGAAAAAGAGAATGGAATGAAAAGAAAAAGAAGCGGTCTTACCTTCTAATTTTTTCCGTCTTCCTCTTGTTTTCGTTGATTTATCCTATGTTTTCCCCCGAGTTTTCCTCTATTCTTTTCTCACTCAGGAGTCTCAATCAGGTGGGAGGCTTGGAGAGGTGACCGAAGGGGAAAGCTTGGACGATGTCTAGGATCCTTTGTTCATATTTACACGAGGGTGTCGGTGTGCATGTATATATAAAATAATATCCTGTGAAAAAATATTGGAATGTTGCCGACTTAATTTTTTTAAAAAAAATTATTATACTATCTAAAAAAATATTTTTTATATTAAATTATATTATTAATATATAATATTATTATATTTTTATAATTAAAATTTATTTATATAGATGGTTGAGTATATAAAGCGATCTTAAGAATTTGAATATATATTATTTTATAGTTATATATTTTTTTTCAATCTGATTAGATCTATAAAAAAATTATTTTTGTATATTTGATCCGATACAATGTAGTTATTAATATATGTAACTATTGCCAAACTGCATCTTGTTGGCTAAAGTAGCTAGCCTGTCTAATGATTTGAAGTTCGAATCTTCTCATCCATTGATATGCATACCGAATTGAGTTTAGAGTTTTTTTCTTATTAATATAATATAATATATAATAAAAAATAAAAATTTAATATAAAAATTTAATAATTTATTAAAATATTTTTTAATATTAATATTATAATATACTAAGATTATAATGTAAAATAATATTTTTTTAGGATAACAAATTTATTCAAAAATTTCGGATAAATATTTCTTACGTAATATTTAGACAAAAAAATAACTTATCTATATTCTTTTATGTATTAAAAAATAATTTAAAAATCAGTTACTCATATTCTTTTACATTAGTAGTTTTCTAGATAAGTTGCTAAAATCTATCCATATTTTTCATAATAATTTTTATTATATAAATATTATTATATATAATAATATTATATTATATTATTATAATAATATAGTATATAATAATATAATATTACATACTATATTATAATATAATATATTATATTATAATATAAATTATTGTATACTATAAAATATTATATATATTATATTATATTACATTAATATCTTATATTAATATAATATATATTATGTACATATTATTATATATAATATTATAGTATAATATATTATATTATAATATATCATTATATTATATCAATATATACTATTATATAATATATTATTTTATTATTTCATTATAATAGATCATAATAGTATAGTATATTATATTATAATAATTTATTTTAATATTATAATATATTATTATAATATATTATATAAATATTATTATATAATAATATTATTATATTATTATTATAAGATTAAGAGTATATTATGAATGAATTAAAAAGATTATTTTTTGATTAATGGAAAAATGATTCGACCACCTTCTAAATAGATTTTTTTTATTTCATAGATAAATACTATCCATAAAAAAATAACTTATTCATCTTGAAAAATGTGAAAATATGAGTAAATTGGTTAATAGGACAATTAGCCAATTTTTTCATAATATTTATCCATCAAAGAATGAGTCCTAAATAATAAGATGATGGTGTAATCAGAAATAGAAAAATATTACATCCACAAGATTTTAAATATACTATATTATGATGTAATTTTACTTTTTAATAAGATTATAATCATAAAAATATAATAAAAATTTATAAACTATTGATGTATTCTAATGACCTGCGTTGAATATGTATAGGATATAATACTAAGAAAAATTATTTCTAAATATTTAAAATATATTTATTAATAATATCATTAATTTTTGTATTAATTTAGTGGTGCTAATAAAAGATGTTTTATTTAATATGATTTAATAAACTAATAAGTCTCTTATTAATCATATTATATTATTATATTTTTAATAAAAAATTATATTAAATAAGAGCCTTATTTGCTATCCAAATTGAAAAGTTCTATTACTAATTTTATCAATACTGACATAGTAAATAGAGAGCTTTGCATAAATAAGTCTCTATTCTAATATATATATATATATATATATATATATATATAGACAAACATATTACTCACATAATACGTGTGTTACTCAGATAAACAACTCAAAAAAAAGAAGATGAATTAGATTTTTTAAAAATTAAAGCTAGCATGTACTTAGCAAACACTTGGCTGGGTGCAAGTATGATAGAAATAATAAATTAAAGCAATGAAAATATTAATGCAATTGAGAGCAAGATGGAAAATATTACTGCACCATGGAAGGAAGGTACTTTTCCCTCTCCCCTTATTCATGTCTTCAATTCCTATTGCTTTCCTTCCTCATCTACTCATGAAATTCCATCAAACCTGACACCAACCCGAGCTCTAGCGAGGGCACCGCAGCTGCTAGTCCCAAGCCACGAAGCTCTTCCTTTCCGGAGCAGCTTTCCAGAGTCCCTTTTGCGTAACCAATGAAATTAATACTCGTCCGTGCCACCTTGTGTAATGCAGCAAACCAAATCGCTGAACCAGATCGCTTGAAGCTTCCTATTCACCTTTCGGGGGGTCCCCGTTGATAGATAGGGGCAATCTCAAGGTAGCATATAAATATAAAAGGTTTGTCGAGATTTAGTGTCAAACTCAATATCTATATTTTTTTCCAAATTTTTTTCTTGAGAATTCCACTATAATCACTTCAAGATTATAGTGTTGGGATGAATACTTGGATAACTGGCTAAAATGGCAACACCGACGTTGAAACCAACCAACAATCTAACTAGGTATTTGGCCGACTATGTTAGAGGACAACTCTAGCAATGCGGCCATTTGATAATTCAACGTATAACTGATTATTATACTCGATCACTGACTAAGCATCTACTCAATGATTGGCTGAGTATCCATAACCATAACTCTCGACCCCAAAAGAATAGGGGTCAGAAGACAGTTACTTAACATGGGCATTAACTGCTCATAACTATCGGGTCATGGATCAAGATAACTATCCACTTATAGCCCATTACGCACTCATAACTCCCACATTTTGGAGTTGAAACTGACAGAGGTTACCAGATACCCGCTACTCCACACTATATAAAGAGAGGTAAGGGGGGATAGAGGTAAGCTAATTTTAAGATTTTATATACATCTCTAAGCTCTTGTACTCTTAGTTTTCTTTACTGTTCTCTTTATTCTGATTGACTTAAGCATCGGAGGATCTCTTGTCAGACAACGTCTGACAGCGAAACTTTTTTCACAGGTCTCTATTGGCTTGTACATCAAGCGCACTGCTTCGATGATAGCCCAACTACTTTATCGGAGTTCAATAGCAACAGTTTGGTGTGCTAGATAGGGGGAGAAATAATAATTTTCACCAAGAACTATGTTGGGAATTGTGCTCTAAAGCCAATTTTATTATTGTAAATAATTAAGCTCTTGTATATGAATTCTTAATGAATGAATAAAAGTTATTTTAATAGTTCATCATATTATAACATCTTTCCTATAGAATTCTTAATATTATGATGAAGTCCTTAGAACTATAAAATAATTGATAAAGGAGGATTTATCAAATAGTTTTTAAACATGTTCGTAACCAAATGATGCGTTATTAACCAGAATAATAATGTTTATCGAATATAGATCGTTGTATGCTATATGGATTGATTATCCTTATAATCTAGGAGTGTAGAGACACTGGTATGGCATACATATAAAATATAAAAATACATCATCATCGAACAGTGACTCACCTACGGAGCACTCTACTATCAAGAGCAGCTCATGAAGCGTATAGACATAAGAATTTTTCTGATCTGAGATCACCACGGTGATTTACAAACAACTCACTGTATTTTGATGTTGGACCATCCATATTTTTAATGCAGTGATGGAAGACTATTCGGTACAGTCAAGTACTTGTGAAGTCTGTGTGTAAGTCAAGATGAGACTAATCCCTCCGAATTACAGGAGATAATGCTTCATTGTATTTTAATTTAGTAAAACTTTGATCAGAATAATCCATGTGATCAGTCATAAAATTTAAAAGATTAAAATACAATATAGATGGCTTATCCAGGGTTGACAGTTTGATCTTAGATCATCCTGAGCATTGAGGGTCAAAGGGATGAATTATATGATAATCATATGTCAAGATTCTCGAATGTTGCTTTGCAATTATTTGATCTATCCGGACGTCAGTTATCATTACTAGATGGTTACTTCGATTAGTATAGAAAATAGTTTCTATATTACCGGCTTAGTATTTGAACCTACGTACAAAGTCAAGCAACGTAGAAAATAATTGACCTAACATCTATATGTTCAATTTGAAAATATGTGACTTGATTGAATAAATAGATTTATTTAATTGAAAATTAAGTTATAGGTCATACGGAATTAAACATTGACTATATCTAGCTAGCATTGGACATGAGGTGCAAGTTTAATTTCGAGGATGAATTTGATCTAATTAGTGATTCAAAAAATTTTGAGAGATTGAATTTGAGTCCTAATTATTTTAGATTAAATCTGATTTAATTAGACTTGATTTAATTAAGACTAATTGGGTTAATTATTTGAGTTAGACTTGAATCTGAATTCTAATTAGATTAGGATTAACAATCTTTTCGAATTTAGTTCGAATCAGATTCGAATCGGATTCGAATTAAATCCAAATCTGAACCAAATTGGTTTAGGTTCATAAAGCCTTAATTACCTGAGACTCTCTTTTATATTTGACCGACCAAGATGAAGATAGGGTGCTGATTTTTTTCGCCCCATCCTTGTGCGTGCGTGAAAAATAAAGGGGGCAGTGATTGATGCCTCTCTTTCTCACTTAGGTCTCTTAAATTGATAAGGATAAGATCTAATTCGAATTTGATTTGAATTAGAGTCCTAAATCTCTTGGCACATGATCAAATATATGGGCATCAAATATAAAAAGGGAAGGGCGTTAATCATCGATGATTAAGAGAAGTTTTGTGTGACAAAAAAAAAATCTGAAATCATGGTGAGGTGTGAGTTGTTTTGTGCAACAAAAGAAAAGGAGGGCTTAATCAGATTTGGCGTGAAGTTTCTTGATGTGAAGAGTTCTTGACGTGCTCTCTTTGGTGTGAAGATTCCAATCTGAGATCTCTTCCAACCGTGAGATCAGATCTCCACACTCTCCTACTTTCCATCTAAAAGAACGAAACCTAGAAGGTTCATCCCTCTTTCTTGTGATGCCTGACGTGCATACAAAGTAGAAGATCTGTATATTCAGATCTCACGAAACAACTAATTTCAGAAACTCCAGCATCTTGATCGAATATCTACTGCGCATCAAGATAAATTATAATAGTTATAAAATTTTTAAAAAGAAATTTGTTCAATTTCATCCTGGTGATCTGATCTGAATCGAGTTTTTTCTTTCAACTGATATCAGAGTCAGATTGGGATATGAATGCATAGATTAAATTTTTCTATAATTTTCAAGTCTGGCATGTGACCAAATTTTTTGTAGAAATCAAATTAGATTTTGACCCAATTTTCTCAAAATCTATGATCTATTTTTTGACTAGATCTTATGGTTAAAGTCTATATTTGATTAATGTGCTGTTACAAATCAGGTTTCAACCTGATTTTCTGAATATTTATGATCTAGTTTTGACCAGATTTTTGGGATTCAAATCAATGACTGATTATGATCTATTAAAATTTGTTTTAATAGAATTTTATTGCAGATTTTTTTGTTCATTCTAACCACCTGATTATGCTTGGTTTTAAAATTGTTTTGATAGATTTTTGTAGAAATTTTTTAGGTTGGAAATCAATGTTTAATCAGATTTGATTTGAATATGTTTTGATAGATTTTCATATCTGATCTTGAACAGATTTCTGCACAAATTCACAATAGATTTTATTCAGAATTTTTCTTATGCATTCATATCTTTTTATGAATAAATATTTGTAAAATTTTAGATCTAAAATATTTGATTTATATGATATATAAATATAGATTCAGATTTGAAATAAAGATGCAATGTTCTGATCTAGTTAGATTAGATGAATATCATGTTTCATATGATTATGTTCACATGTGCATACCAATATTTCTGTTCACCGCACTTGTAGATGTAATTAAATTTGAAATTTGATTTTTTATCTTAATAGCTTAGTACTCGGATTGAGTTTATCATCAGGCCATCTGATCATAAGAGAAAACAGAGATTAAATTTTCTTTCTTGTCCATTTACGAGATTCTCTTGTGACGTGTAGGGGTGTCACTATGATCAAATCATATTAAGAAGAATAGCAAAAGAAAATTTTAAAATTATATTGATCATAAATAAGTTTAAATTAGATCTAAAATATTTTATGATTTATTACAATTTTAATGAAATAATTTTAGATCTGAAAATTAGTTTTAAGATTTGAATTATTTGTTACATATCATATAATTTGTTTAGATCTAAATATTGATATTATATATGTGATGTATAAATGATATTTAGATTAGATTTGCTCATATTTAATTATTAAATTTAGATCTAAAAATTAGTTTCAAAATTTGAAATTTTAAGCACATATGATGTTGTAAATTAAGATCTAGAATTTGATATTATGTATGTGATGCACGAATATAATTTAGATCAAATTTTGTAAAATAATTTTATAATTAAAATAATTTTAAATTTTATACACTTAATTGAGAATTAAGATATGAAATTAATAAGATCTAAATTTGAGAATTTAAGATCTAATGATACTTCATAAATCATGGGCCATGGGTTAGCTCGAATCAGGTTATTTAAACTGGTTCAGACCTAGGGTTAGAATCAAATAGATAATGGATTAAATTAAGAAATTAATTAAATCTATCCAAGAGTTGAATTAGATTAGATCAAATTTCTCTAGATCAAATATCATAGTTGTAGTTGGTCAAGTTTATTTCTTTGATTAGACCAAATGGATCTGATTGTTAGCTCAATGGTCAAACCTGAGTCTATAGGCTGATCAAATCAAATCTGATAAATCGATTGGTGTCTAAGGTAAGTGACTAAAATTTTTTTTTTAATTGAGACTGTTCTTTTTCCTGACCAACTACGTTGGTATTTAACTAAAAAAAGAAATGAAGATCCGCCCGTCGATCTCCACTGACCTGGCCAATGTGGCCGATCTATTTTCAATTAGGTTGCTTAGTGATTTGAGTTCACCCATGCTATTTAGATAAATTAGTTTGACTAATTTAGGTATCTCGGGACCAACTTGTCTCTAGTCCTCTTTATGACTTGATAAAATCAATGAGAGAATTTATGACTTGCTGATCAATTTTTTTTCTTATTTTTAAAATATTAACTAAACTCTCTAAATTATTAGGTTCTTAAAATAAAATAGTTATGAGAATAACTAGATCATTATCTCCCATTAAGGTGGATAATAATCAATCCAATAGTCTATATGAACATTGGAGGTACCTTATGCCTGGTGTTCATCTGGATATTAGAATTATCATTCATTATATGATGACTTTATTGTACTTTCTGATGAATGGTTGGGTTAGTCAGAGCTTCATTCAGGTCTGATCATTCATTAGTTAAATTCATTGAGTATGTTCATGTTAATGATTGGACGTAATCAGGACTTTTCAGTGAAGGTGTCATACACCTACTAAAGAGAAGTCTAGGGCAAAATTATTTTTAAAAATTATTTAAAAAAATAATTGATTAAAAACCTACCCATAGATGCACATGAATTGGTCAGAGCTTTACTCAGACCTATATGTAATCTATGTGGATTCTAGTACTTACTAAGAGATTAAAATAATTTTTTGAATTGAAGGTAGAGGCTGTCAATTCGTATAAAATAATAGAAGAATCTTTAGCCTAAAGTCCAAATCTTTATGATTAAATAATTTATATACTGATAGATCATTATTTTCTTTTTCAGTAATGGCTAGTACTTTGTCGCTTCGCTTATTGTTAGATAGTGACAAGCTTATGGGATCCAATTTTGATAATTGGTATCGAAAGCTGAAAATAATTTTTGAACACGAAAGGATCTTGTATGTCCTTACGGATCCTGCACCTGAAGAGTCTGCTCCCAACACACATGCGATGGTTAGAGATACTTATCAGAAGTGGCTCAATGATCATATGACAGTATGTTGCATAATGGGGGCTGCTATGAATGATGAATTTAGTTGTAAATTCAAGGTTGCACAATCAAAGAAAATACTTCAAATGTTGAACAAGTCCTTTAATACCCCTCAGGATACATCTTCAGCGATGCGTCGGTCTTTTAAGAGAGAAAAAAAAAGGAAGGTGCAAAAGTATCATGCTCGGGCTTATAAGCCAAATAAGACCAAATAGTTTAAAGCAAATCAGAGTCAGGCAGAATGCTTCTTTTGCAAGAAGCTAGGTCATTGAAAGAGAAATTATCCTCAATATCTAGCTTACCTTGACCCTAACAGGCCAAGAAAGAGAAATAAGTAAATAGTTGCTGGATAAGGTATTTATATGATAATACCTTATAATTTTCTATCTGTGATACTATTATCTGGGTATTGGATACTGAAAGTCCAATTCATGTTTGTAATTCGTTGCAGGAACTTTAGCTTAGTAGAAAGTTCGAGAAGGGCAAACGATTCCTGAATGTTGGAGATGAAAAATCTGTTTCAGTTCTAGCTTTAAGAATAGTTCATCTTGTTCTCAATTCAAATATCATTATTTTAGATGATTATTATTATTATCCATTTTTTTTTAGGAATGTAATCTCTGTAGGCCTTTTGGCCAAAGGTAGTTATAATTTTTCAATAAAGAAAAATTTTTATGATATCATTATGAATAGTATTATAATTATGTATGGATAATTAAAAAATAATATTTATTTTTTATCACAGTCTGTCAGTATAATGTACACATTAAACAAATATCCTAGAATAGATAATGTCATGGATACCTATCTTTGGCATTGTCGGTTCGGTCATATCAATAAGAATAGGATAAACAGGTTAATCAAAGAAAAAATTCTCGACATCAATGATTGTGAATTATTACCGACCTGTGAGTCCTATCTTTTTAGAAAGATGACTAAGTCACTCTTTACTGGAAAGGATGAACAAGCCAATGATGTTCTGAGTCTAATACATATTGATGTATGTGGATCTATGAAGAAGAGTGCCAGAGGATGGTATAATTACTTCATTACTTTCACTGACGACCTATCTAGATATGGATACATCTATCTTATGAAGCATAAATCTGAATCATTTGAAATATTCAGATGATTCCATAATGAAGTAGAAAAATAAATTGAAAAGAGTATTAAGACTCTTTGGTCAAACTTTGGAGATGAATATTTTTTCAATGAGTTTCTGATATATCTAAAAGAGAATATGATTCTCTCATAATGGATCTCTCTTGGGACACCACAATATAATGGAGTGTCAGAAATGAGGAATCGAATTTTATTGGATATAGTTCGGTCTATGATGGAGTTTGCAAGTCTGTCATTTTTTTTTAGGGTTATGCTCTTGAAACTACTTGCTATATTTTGAACAACATTCCAAGCAAATCAGTCACTAAAACTCCATATGAGATGTGAATCGAGCGTAGACTGACACTCTCTCACCTTAGGATTTGAAATTGTCCGACTTATGTCAAACATTATAGATCGATAAGCTATAATTTCGATCTGATAAGTGCTTATTTGTAGGGTATCCCAAGAAATCTAGGATATATTACTTTTACTTTATTGAAGAACAAAAGATGTTTATCAGCAATAGGACAGTCTTTTTGAAAAAGAAGTTTCTTAGGAAAGGAACTAATACCTCTAAAGTTGAACTTAACAATGTTCGACGATAGAAGAATCGACACAAACAAGTTAAAATACAGAATCGAATTTGATTAGATCAAACTTGAAGCCCATTATGAAGGAATCTTTGAAGAGATCCGATAGAGTACTACATCAGTCGAACAGATACTATGATTTTTTGATCCGAGATGATGATCTTATTGGACTAGATGAAAACGACGAGGATCCGATTACCTATATGAATGCCATGCAGAGGCCCAACTTTGAGAAATAGCTTAATGCCATGAAATTCGAGATGAAATTTATGGAGATCAATGGTGTATGGATACTCGTTGATCCATCTGAAGGAATAAAACTCATAGGATATAAATGGATATTCAAAAGAAAAGTGGGTGCAGATGAGAAGGTTAAGACCTACAAAGTCCATTTGGATGCCAAGAGATATCGTCAACATTATGATATTGACTATGACGAGATATTTTCTTCTGTGGCAATGCTCAAATCCATTCAGATTATGCTTACGATTGTGACATACCTTGATTACAAAATCTGATAAACGGATGTCTAGACAACTTTTCTAAATGGAGAGCTGGATGAAGAGGTATATATGATATAGCCTGAAGGGTTCACATCTACAAATAAATCAAAGGTGTGTAAGCTTCAGAGATCCATTTATGGATTGAAGCAAGCATCTCAGAGTTGAAATATACATTTTGATAAGATGATCAGAACATATAGCTTTGTTAAGAATGGAGAAGTGCCTTGCATTTATAAATGGGCTAATGACTCTATAGTCATTTTTCTTGTATTGTATGTAGATGATATGCTCTTAATAAAAAATGACATCCTTGCTTTACTAAGTGTAAAGCTGTGGCTATCATCACAGTTCTCCATGAAGGATTTGGGAGAAGCATCCTACATCTTAGGGACAAAAATCTATAGAGATTGATCTAAAAGACTGCTTGGATTGTTAAAATGCACGTACATTGAGACCGTACTGAAATGATTCAGCATAATGAATTACAAGAAGGGCTATCTATCGATAGATCAAAAAATTTTTCTCTCTAAAAAAAATTGTTCAATAATTTTTCAAAAGAGAGAGAGTGTATGAGTAGAATCTCATATGCCTCAATAGTGAAATTTATCATGTATGTGATGACATGTACAAGACCGAATGTAGCCTACTCACTAGAGGTAGTGAGTAAGTATCAGTCTGATCCGAAAGAGAACCATTGGAATATTGTAAAGACAATCTTTAAGTATTTGAAAAATACTTAGGACTAATGGCTCATTTATGGAGATACCGACTTAAAACTTATGAGATATACTGATTTTAATTTTCAATCAGATCATGATAATAGCAAAAATGTGTTAAATTATGTATTTATCCGAAATGATAGAGTGATATACTGGAAGAGTTCTAAGCAACACATGGTAGCTGACTTTGTACGTGAAGAGAAATATATTACGACATTTGATGCTGCAAAAGAGGCTATTTAGTTAAGGAAGTTCATTGGTGAACTTGGGGTGGTTTCCTGCATTGATGGTCTGATCTTACTATATTATAATAATACTGGAGTTATAGCTCAAGCTAAGGAACACAAGTCCCATCCGAGAACCAAACATATTATGCGTCGCTATCATCTTATCTGTGAAATCGTGGATCGAGGTAACATTGAGCTGTAGAAGATTGATGAAAAGAAAAATCTGATCGACCCCCTCACTAAAGCTATTGGGATCAAAGGGTTCGATGATCACAAGTGGAAGATGGGTTATAAGATACAGTCTTAATTGACTTTAGTCCAAGTAGGAGTTATTAAAAATTATGTCCTAAAGCCAATTATATTATTGTAAACAATTGAACTCTTGTATATGAATTCTTAATGAATGAATAAAAGTTATTTTGATAGTTCATCATATTATAACATCATTCTTTCAGAACTCTTAATTTTGTGATGAAGTCCTTAGAACTATAAAATAATCGATAAAGAAGAATTTATTGAATAGTTCTTAAATGTGTTTGCGACCAAATGATACATTATTAACTAGGTAATAACGTTTATTGAGTATAGATTGTTGTGTGCCATATGGATTGATTGTCCTCATAACCAAGAAGTGTGGAGATATTAGTATGGTATATATTTGAAATATAGGAGTATATCATCACCGAACAGCGACTCACCCGCGGAGTGCTCTACTGTCAAGAGCAGCTTGCAAAGGATATGGGCATAAGTATCCCTCCGATCTGAGATCACTACGGTGACTTGCAAGCAACTCACTGTACTTTGATGTCGGATCATCTATATTTGTAATACAGTGACGGAAGGCTATCAGGTATAGTCAAGTACTTGTAAAGTCTGTGTATGAGTCAAGATGGGATTGATTCCTCTGGATTACAGAAGATAATGCTTCATTGTATTTCAATTTAGTAAAATCTTGATCAGGATATGTTGGAGTTTTATGGTTTCATTCATGCATGATTTTACAAAATAAATATGCAGCAGAATTTAAAATTTTTTAGATTAAATCTAATTTAATCTAAACATGCACAAAATCAAATCTTCAAACCATAACAGGATTATCATATATGAGATAAGATTCAGATACAGAAATCAAATAGAGAAAATAAATTTAAAATATACCTAGATATGAATCAATCTTCAATGCGAACAGATGATCATGGATATCTTCCGAAGGTCTCTTTTAGCCGCATAAACATCCGGTCTCTATGGATATCCATACGAGACTTTGATCTGATCAGAAGTCTTTTGATCTCACCAGGATGCTAGCTCTCTTACAGAGATCGCATCTTGATGGTTGAAAATCTTCTTTCTCCTAAGATACTCTTAAAGAAGAAGAAGATGTAGGAGGATCTTGATCTCTATACTAGAGATAATGAAAAGAACTATTTCTTCTCTTTTCTTCCTAAAATTCATGTACCAAATCTCCATAATAGAGATGTAAAAATTTTGTCCAACTTTTAGATAAAGAGAAGAGGAGACATCCACATCTAAACATGGATAAGAGGGAGAGAGAGATGACCAAACAACCAACAATTGATTATAAGAAAGAAGAGATCAAACATACCTTGCACCCCACATCTTCATGCCATCCCTCCCTTTTTCTCCCTTATATTTCTCCATGCACAAGGCCTCTCATATTGGGCGTTAGAACCTGATCCTCTCTCTTTTATCTCATGTCCTAAGGGTGGGTTTAAATAGACCAAAAGATGAGTTCTAATTTGGATCGGAATCAAGAGTCCTTGTAGCCTTGGACTCTTATTTTTTTATGTCGCCCAACAATCAGGTTTCATACCAGCTATTACACATGAATTCAAGGGGTTTTCTTAAGCTTCTTACATGCTAAAAATCAAAGAAATAACGGCATCAAAAATTGGTGTGGTGTGGGACATATGAGGCGGACAAATATGGTTCAACATGGATTCCTTGTAGCACATGGATAAAGAAGAGTTTCAAGAATATGGGACTCTTATTTAAATTATTATTTTAAAATTAATTAGAATATCAATTAATTTTAATCATATTAAGATCATATTAGACTCAAATAAATAGAAATTCAAATCTGATTTGAAGTTCAATTAATTTAGATTAGATGTCTCCTAATGGAAAGAGAAGTCCTAGTCCAATTGGACTCTTTCTTGGTGCATAAGTCAAACTCAATTTTTAATCCTAATCTAATTAGGATTTGGTGCACTCAAGAAAATGAAGATTTTTAATCCAATTAAGAATATATACATCCTAGTCTAATTAGAAAATGGATCAAATCCAAATCCTAATTCAACTGAAACTAATTATCCAATCTTTTTGAGGTTATCCTATACCCTATTGGGGTTGATCAAATCAAATCCATAATGAGTTAAATTAAATCTAATCAAATTGGACTTGATACAAGCTCTATTAATCAATCAAATTAAGTCAATTAGCAATCTTATTGCTAATTAATCCTCTTATAACTTACTAACTCTTTAGTAAGTTACATGATGTAATATTTGTATTGGATTAATTATCAATTAAATTGATAATCAAATCTTATTACGATTCATAATCGTAATTCAACCATCTGATCAGTCAAAAATTTCTTTTGTGTATGATCCCATAGGTTCTATTCTGTCTAGTAGTGAGACATATTGTGATCTCTATCACAATATCATTAAAACTCTTTTTAATGGGTTGAAACAATTCTAACTCTTTCCATAAAGGATCATGGATCATCAAGATGATTCTCATGAGTCTCACAATCCACCAGTGATATCTAGCAGTATGTAGTAGCAATCCAGTAGAATAAAAGACAAATTTTTAGATGTAGTTAGCGTATGATACAGTCTTTATATCGTGAGTCCCGATCAGATAGTAGGTCATGGATGAATCGTCAAATCTCAACATCGATCATATAATAAATTCAATCAGTCTGAGTCCATATGTGATTCTATAAAAATTTTTTTTCATCAATCACACTACTATGGCCATAGACTTAAGGACTCAGCCTCTTAAATCTGACAGGACTACTTCCTTCTGTTAGGATCGATAGATCCCATCTTAATGTACACCCCACTCCTACAGTAGATCAACTGTCACCAACATCACTACAAAAACTTTTTGAGATCCATGTTGATGTGTCAGTCAAATTCCAGCAGTCTCACTGCGAGTAGTAGTGCTATCTCAAATCAAAGGATCATTCATACAACTGTAGTATTGAGAAAGTCACTAACGAGTGAGCAGACATCCATGCGACTTCTCATATTGGTCACGCTCAGTGCTAGTTATTCTCTAACAACTACCTACATTCTCGCTCCTATGTCTCTACACTGTAGACTCGAGATCCATCTGTCCGAAAGAAGCGATCCGTATATTGGTCTATCCAGATCAATTACCATCCCCATGATGATCCTATGATTAGAAATAATTTAAGAATTAGCCATCAATGACTCATGTCTCAAATTTTTAACTCTTTGAGAATATGTGTCATTATCTTGTTAATCTCTTGGATGATTCATAGACACATAAACATGAATAGTAATATAACTGCCCAATAAGTACAAAATTATGTCCTAGTGATATAAAATGCATCAATCAAGATTGGCTTCTAGGGTATATATCCAACAGAATAATCCATATGATCAGTCACATAATTTGAAGGATTGAAATATAATATGGATGACTTATCTAGGATTGATAGTTTAATCTTAGGTCATCTTAAGCATTAAGAGTCAAAAAGATGAATTATATGATAACCATATGCCAAAGTTCTTGAATGTTGCTTTATAATTATTTGATTTATCCAAACATCGGATATCATTACTAGATGGTCACTTCGATTAGTATAAAAAATAATTCCTATACTACCGACTTAGCGTTCGTACCTATGGAGTCACACATAAAGTCAAGTAACGTAGGAAAAAATTTATCTAACATCTGTGTGTTCAATTTGAAAATATGTAACTTAATTAAACAAATAGATTTACTTAATTGAGAATTAAGTTATAGATTATATGAAATTAATCATTGATCATGTCTAGCTAGCACTAAACATGAGGTGTAGGTTTAATTCTAAAGATGAATTTGATCTAATCAGTGATCTGAAAAATTTTGAGAGATTGGATTTGAGTCTTAATTATTTTAAATTAGATCTAATTTAATTAAATTTGATTTAATTAAGACTAATTGGGTTAATTATCCAAGTTAGACTTAGATCTGAATTCTAATTAGATTAGGATTAACAGTCTTTTCAAATTTGATTTGAATTAGATTTGAATTAAACTCAAATCCAAACTAAATTGGTTTAGGCTCATAGAGCCTTAATTACCTGGGACTCTCTCTTATATTTGGTTGATCAAGATGGAAGTGGGGTGCTAGTTTTTTCACCCCATCCTTATGCATGCGTGAGAAATAAAGAGGGCAGTGATTGACGCCTCTCCTTCTTACTTGGGTCTCTTAAATTGATAAGGATGAGATCTGATTCAAATTGAATTTAAATCAGAGTCTTAAATCTCTTGGTACATGATCATATATATGGGTGTCAAATATAAAAAGGGAAGGCCATTAATCATTGATGATTAAGAGAAGTTTTGTGTGACAAAAAGAAAAGAAAAAGAGATCTGAAAATCATGGTGAGGTGTGAGTTATTTTGTGCGACAAAAGAAAGGGAGGGCCAAATCAGATTTGGCATGAAGTTTCTTGGTGTGAAGAGTTCTTGACATGCTTTTTTTGGTGTGAAGATTCCAATCTGAGATCTCTTTTGATCATGAGATCAAATCTCCACACTCTCCGGCTTCCCTTCTAGAGAAATAATGCCTAAAAGGTTCATCCCTTTTTCCTGCGGTGCCTAGCGTGTATGCAAAGTAGAGGATCTGTATATTCAAATCTTGTGAAGCAACTGGTTCCAAAAACCCTAACATCTTGATCGAATATCTGCTGCACATCAAGATAAATTATAATAGTTATAAATTTTTTAAAGTGAAATTTGTTCAGTTTCATCCCGATGATTCGATCTGAATCGGATTTTTTCCTTCACTATGGCAAGAACGAGAGCCCAAAATGTATCAACCAGCTCCATCAGACGCTTATCATGGCATCTCTAGCACCCAACATAGAGTCCAGTGTTTCACGTTCAGTGGTCACGATGGACCAACAACGATTTGCTGCTCTCATGCAGCAAGTCAAGACTTTGATGGAAGCTATTCATAGTCTGCAACAGACTATAGAGAAGCGATAGCAGCCCCAATGCTTGGAGGAGCCAGCACCACCACAAGCTGCGCCATCAAGGCATAGTTGACGTGCCCCTTCTTTGCATCACCAACACACTCGGCACTTGCAACATGCTGACCCTCAGTTTGTTTGACACTTACATTGTGCCGATTTCAAAGAATGACGATCTCCTTCTCCTTTGCAAGTTTCCAAAAAGGGGAAAAGGCCTTATTCTCCCTCTAGTTTTTCATGGAAGGATTCCACTTTAGGGTATTTTTAACATTTTGATGTCCCAATGACAACTAGACGACTACGATCATAATTTGTGGGAGATTGATTATTGACTCATTCAGCTTTAGGAGGTCAATCGAGGCTCTTCTAGTAGACTCGGTATCGACACTCATCCTTCTTTCTCCTGAAGAATCTTCGACGAGCTAATTTCGGTTTGATTCAAGATGCCATAGATAGAGCCTTATGACGGCTTCACTGATCCGTTTGACCATCTGGAGAGCTACAAGACTCTCATACTAATTCAGGGGACTTTCAATGCCCTCCTTTACTTGATCTTCCCGGCCATCCTCCGAAAAACTACTCAAGTTTGGTGCTCTAGGCTCTAATTAGAGAGTATTTGATCATTCAAACAGTTTGAGTAGTTATTCGTGGCTCACTTCAGTACTAGCAGAAGAATATCATGAAATTTCGACAGCCTCTTCTCCATCAAGTAACAAGAAGGAGAGTCATTAAGAGCTTATGTGGCGCACTTCAATGCTGCCACATTGGAGGTCGGTGATCTCAATGAGTCAATCGTCATCTTGACCATGAAGAGGGGACTCTAGAATTCTAGATTCACATATTTCTTGGATAAGGCATTCCCTCGTACGCATACTAAACTCTTCGAGCATATGTAGAAGTACACTGGCTTATAACCCTGTGCAATGCACCGGATGTGAATTTTTTTAAAAAATATTTTATTTTATTAATTTATTAATATCTATTCTATATATTTTAAAAATAATAAAAATATATTTTGTGTATAGTGTAGATTATAAGCTATTTTATTTTTTTTTTAATTTAAGGTTTCCCATGTGCCTCTTACCATCTAGCTCCTCCTAAAACCCTCATCCTCTTCTTGTGTTAGCATTTGTTCTTCTTTACTTTGCTCTTGGCCTTTAGAGCTCTCTCTCTTATCCCTTTTCACTGTTATAGTGGAGCTCAAAAGGCTCTCAAAGAGCCGAAACCTCATCTGGATCGAGCGTATCGACATCCACTTGCACATCTATGGCTTGGGCCTTGACTTCATTTTAGAGGCCTATGCCATCTCTGAGGGCACGATCGGTCAACAGTTTGATCGCAAGGTCGTTGGTCTCATTCTCCAGCTCATCTGTGAGGACAAGATCATTGGTCACAACATTCGCTTTACCGATCAGCTCAGCACCGATAAGATCGTCATTGCCATGGGCCTCATCAAGTCCCTTGACTAGGAGACTCCTTTCGCCACCATCTCGAGATGTCCAAGATCGAGATCTTCACTTAGACTTTCCATCGCACCATCAGTGTCCATATCAAAGAGAAGATCGAGATAGATACACGTGTCAAATATAGGCTTTACCAATGTAGAAGCCTCCA
The DNA here is from genome assembly GCF_000442705.2 of Elaeis guineensis. Taxonomy (NCBI): domain Eukaryota; kingdom Viridiplantae; phylum Streptophyta; class Magnoliopsida; order Arecales; family Arecaceae; genus Elaeis; species Elaeis guineensis. Next base: position 98,781,386 of record NC_026001.2, read on the forward strand.
TTTTAATATCTGTATATTAGATATATATATACACATTAAATTATATTAGATTATTTTAATAATATTTTTATCATTATAATATTCATAAATCTCTCTAACTTTTTTATTAAAAAAATTATCTTCAGCCTTCTAGATTCTTCTTCTCAAGAATAGTCAATAGAATAGTAAATATGTTTGATATATTTTATTTTTCTCTCTCCTTCTTCCCAACATGATGTTTTCAAAAAATACAAATATAAAATACCACCCCACACTCTCAGACACTCATTTATTTCTCATACAATGCTCTCCCAGGATCCCCGAGACCATCCCCCCAAGCCTCCCCACTCTCTCATGCTCTCAATCACCCATCGGTATTGCATTTTTTTTATTTGTCTCCATGGGTGAGCAGGGTCGTCGAAATTTTTCTATCCCACTCCCCTCCATTTTTTCCTTCTCCCCGCTCCCCTCTCTCTCTCTCAAACTTTCTCCGACCCCCTCTTCCACCTCCCCCACTGTCGGTCTCCCCCTACCCATCGTTGCCCCTCTCCTTCTTCACCCTCCTCTACCTCCTCGTCTCTCTCTCCCCATCGATGGCCTCCCTATCATCCTTCGCCTCCTTGTCAGCCATCGCGAGGCCCCCCTCGGTGCCCCTGCCCTGCAACCTAGTAGCCTCTCTCCTTCCTCACCCTCCTCCGCCTCCTCTCTTTTCCCTCTGCTATTATACTCGACGATGATTGAGTAGTCAAGGTGCTCCTAATCGGGCAGCGGAGCTCAAGGAGGGAGCATCTTCTGCAGCACCTCTTCCTATGAGCTACGCTCCTTCTCTGCCATCACTGCTGCCATTGCCATCTTCCCCATGAGAAGAAGGCCTAGAGACCTGCCTCCCCATGGCCAAATCGAGTAGTCAAGGTGCTCCTTATTGGGTAGCAGAGCTTTAGGGGGGAGTATCTTCGCTGCCACCATTACTGTCTTCCCCATGAGAAGAAGACCTATAGACCCCCTTTCTCTCTCTCCATGGAGTCCGTATTTTTTTTGATCCACTTCTACGAGCACTGCCCCACCCTGGCGCCCCCTCCTCAGACAACGACGGTCATAAATGGCAGCCGCTGCCCCACCCCAGTGCTTCATCCTCCTCCAACAGTGGTCGCGAGGATGGATTCGATGCCTACCCCCATGAGTCTTGCGAGGGAGATGAGCACGAGGTTTCAAAAGCTTCCATGCATCCCCATCATCAACCTCCTTCCATGGACCCCCTCACGCACGATCACGATCAAATAAGGAAGCTTAAGGGATGTCATGTGGCTCCCTCTCCTTATTTTCAAATGCCCATGTGTCAAATGCAGGCTTCTTAATGATAAGCCTTTGTTTTTATACATACATATATTAGATACGCACCGAGGAAGGCACTACTGATCGGCACCAAATCGAAAGAAAAGGTCAAAAGAAATAAAAGAAGAATAAAGCCTCGACAGGGCCCAATAAGGTCCAAACTGACAAAGAAGCTCCACCTTACCAACAAAGTCCAAAGCCGAAGAAATTTGGCTGCAAGTAAGATTCATACACTCCTTTCACTGCTCCTTGTGCATAGATTCTTATGAAAATCGAAGGAGAAAGTTACCTCTAAAGATCTCAATCGATGAAGACACCCCCACATCCCGTAATAAGAGGAGGTATTGTCGGTTTCATCGTATCACAGTCACGACACTGTGTAGTGCATTTAGCTAAAGGATCAGATAGAAGCCTTGATTCATCAAAGTTATCTCGAGAAATATCTATGTGACCATCCGACCCAGCTACCTGCTGACCAACAACCTTGATCACAATCCGAGGAGGAGAATAATAATCAGCCTATGGCATGTGTGATTAACATAATTTTTGGAAGAATACTACCTGTGGGACAGAAGGCTCGGAGAGCTCCTCGAAGCATCAACAAGGAGATAATACAATTACTTTTTCTAATAAAGATCTATGCAGAGTTCAAACTCCTCATGATGATGCTATTGTTATCTCTATGATAATGGCTAATTATGATGTAAAATATGACTTGATTATTAATGAAAGTTCAGCTGATGTATTATTCTATAATATTTTTTTTCAAATACAATTATCTACTAACTGACTAAAACCTATTAACATGACCTTAGTTAGATTTTGAAATGATTCAGTAAAAGATGAAGAGGAAATAGTTTTCCAAGTGACTGTCGGACAACAATCTCGACAGTCAACCATTCAACCTAACTTTCTCATGGCCCAAATTTCCTCAACCTATAACGTGATATTGGGATGACCCGGATTTAATGGACTTTGGGCTATAGTTTTGATGTATCATCTTCTCATTCATTTCCCATCAAAGAATGGAGCTGGCAAAATATGAGGAGACCAGTAATTAATCCGATAATGCTACATGACGACAATCAAGAGAAAGAAACCTTTAAAAACTCCCCCTATTGATGGGCTGGACCAACAAGAAGAAGAAAGCAGAAGAGAACCTGCAAAACAACTTATCTTGGTACCCTTTATAGTGGAAGATCTGACAAAGACTATCCAAGTCGGATCTCTACTTAATCAAAATCTTTGTGAAAAGCTAGTGGCCTTCCTATGGGAAAATACTGACATCTTCGCATGGTCGACCTCAGATATGCCAGGTACACCTTCTAACATGATTGTTCATAAATTAAATATAGACTCCAAATGCAAACCAGTATATTAAAAGAAAAAAAATTGCTCCTGAAAGAGAGAAGGCAATCAATGAGGGAAATCGACAAGTTGCTAGCCATGGACTTCATCCGAAAAGCAAAATTTTTAGGTTGGCTAGCAAATACAGTGATGGTCAAGGAGGCGAATGGTAAGTGGAGAATATATATTGACTACATCAACCTTCATAAGACCTATTCGAAGGATAGTTTTTCACTTTTGAGAATCAATCAACTGGTTAATGTGACATCAGGCCATCAATTTTTAAGTTTTATAAATACTTTTTCTGACTATAATCAAATTTGGATGGTGCCCAAAGATGAGGAGAAGATGGCACTCTTTATTGAGAAAGACTTGTACTATTATAAAGTCATGCCTTTTGGTCTAAAAAATGCTGGAGCGACCTACCAACAACTGATAAACAAAGTCTTCAAAAATTAGATCGATCAAAATATAGAGATTTATGTCGATGATATGCTCTGAAGAGCGATGAAGCCTCTCAATATATGGATGATCTAGTAGAAACTTTTGATGCCTTGAGGAAACATCAGATGAAGTTAAAATTTGACTAAATGTGCATTCGAAGTAACTTTAGGGAATCTAGGCTTCATGGTGACAAAACAAGGCATAGAGGCAAATTTAGAGAAGATCAAGACAATCCTCAATATGAAACCTCCAACTTCAATGCGAGATATTCAAAAGCTAGCTGAATACATTGTAGTTTTTAGCCGATTTATTTTTAAGTTGGTAGAGCGATGCCTTCCATTCTTCAAAACACTCAGATAGATGAAAATTTTCAACTGAATAGATGATTACCAGAAAGCTTTTGAAGACTAAAGATCATACTTGAGCTCTCCTCCTCTATTGATGAAATCGAGCATAGGTGATAAGTTATTCATGTATTTGGCTACCTCTTCTGAAGTCATGAGCTCGATTTTAGTTCAAGAAGATAATGGAATATAAAAACTTGTCTATTGTATTAGGTGAGTTTTACACAGTGCCGAGACAAGATATTTCAAAATTGAGAAGGTCATCTACATAATGATTATCATACTAAGATGACTTCATCTATATTTTCAGGCTCATTCGATGGTAGTTCTAATCGATCTTCCCTTAAAAGCCTTATTACAATGATCAAATACCTCAAGGAGAATGGCGAAATGGATAATAGAACTCAGTGAGTTTAATATTTTTTATCTTCCTCGGTTCTCAATAAAGGCTCAAATATTAGCCGACTTTATCATTGAATGCACCATACTAGAAGATAAAATAAATCAGGATCGACATAAAGAATAAACAAAGGAATTGGTGTAGGTTCTACATATAGATGGGGCATCAATTCACAAGGTTGCAGAGCGGATCTTATTTTGACTAATTCCAAAGGAGTTGTTATCAAGTATAATCTTCGATTTGCTTTCAAGGCTTCAAATAATCAAGCCAAATATGAAGGCTTGATAGCTAGCTTAAAAGTAACCAAAGAGCTCAGATTAAAATGACTAAAAATTTTTACTGACTTGTAATTAGTGGTCGGACAAGTTTGGTGAGAATATAAATCTTGAGACCTAGTTATTGCTAGGTATCTTCACAAACTTCAATCTCTAAAGATAGATTTTGACCATTTCGAGATATTCCATATCCCTCATTTGAAAAATATCTGAACAGATTCTTTATCTCGACTAGCAACATTTGGATACAGCAAGTTAGAAGAAATCTTCATCGAACATCTCAATATTTCGAGTATTGACAATGAAGAAGTTTATCCTTTTAGACTTATGAAATCCAATCTGAGTCAAACTCAGACTAAGTCGAATCAAATTAAATCTATATTTAATTTGACTAGAATCAACTCTAATTATTTGATCAAATAAAATAATATGGTAAAAATTATCAATAAATCCTTCTTTAACTTACTAACTATTAGCAAATTCTCTCTTGTAACTTTTACAAATCAATTTAATCATAAATAATATTGATAATTTGAATCTTACTGTGATTCAAAATCATAATTCAACTATCCGATCAATCAAGACCTCTTATGTATGTGACTTCATAGGTTCTATTCTGTCTGATAGTGAGATATATTGTGATCTCTATCACTAATATTATTGAAATTTTTTTTACTGGATTGGAATAATTTCAACTCATCAATTAAAAATTATTGACCATCAAAATAATTCTTGTTGCTCTCACAATCTTCAGTAATGTCTAATAGTATGTAATGATAATCCTGTAAAATGGAAGGAATAAACCTCTTAGGTATAGTTACTATGTGATATAATTCTTCTATCATGAGTTCCGACAAGATGGAGGTTATGAAAAATTCGTCAAACTCCATTATCAGTCATATATAAGATTTTTTTAACTCCAGTTTATTCTGTGAAATCTTATGAAATTTTTTTTTCTAATGTTCACATTACCATGGCCATGATCTTTAGAATTCAGTCTCATAAATCATATAGAACTTCTTATCTACCAAGATTGATAGGTCCCATCTAGATGCATACTCTACTTCTACAACGAACCTACTATAGACAATCTACACCCCAAGGATCCGAATGGTTAGGGATCAAGTGTATATACAGTCAAACTATAGCAACTCCATTGTGAATAGCCAATGTACTGTAGGTCAAAGAATCAGTCATACCATTACAGTATTGAAAAAGTTACTAACAAGTGTAGACATTCAAGTGACTTCTCATATTGGTATGCTTGGTACCCTTATTAGTACTCTAGATGATTCATTGACACATACATAATATGAATAAAAATAAGTGACTCAATATTATTAATAAATCATAAGATCAAGTATAAAATTATGTCCTAGAAAGAATAAATATGTCGGTCCAATTGGATTCTAAGGCATACATCTAACAATCTTCAACTTGTACTAAAGTCAATCTGTCATATACCTAAGCTCCATCTTCTCAAGATATGCTTTAGCCCTCTGCTAGCTAGGTGGTTTAGTCAGTGGATTCACCACATTATCCATGGGGTCTACTCTTTATACCTTGAAGTATTTTTCTTTGAGATAGTCACGTATAATGTAAAACTGCTATTCTATGTGCTAGAACTTCTGGTGAGACCTGGACTCTTTAGTTAGAGCTATGACATCTTTATTGTCACAGTATAGTATTGTGCAATCTGATGATATTATACAAAATTTTGTAATAAATTTTTAAAACCAGAAGGCTTTCTTAGCAGCCTTAGAGGCAGTGATACACTCAACTTCCATGATGAATTTATAATGATCAATTGTTTGGAACTTTTTGAATCACCGAACCTTCATTGCATAAGAAAATATACCTTGATATAGACTTTTTACTATCAACATTAGACAAAAAGTCTGGATCTATCAAACCTTATATCCTCAACTTTTCTCCTCTAAAGACTATGAACATATCCTAAATCTTTCTCAAATACTTAAAAAAATATTCTTCACAGCTATCCTAAGTCTTTCTTAAATACTTAAAAAAATATTCTTAACCTAAATTTGATCAATATTTGTCAATGACACTCACACCAAGAGATATATCAAGTCGTGTACATAGTATGGCGTATATGAGGCTCCCACTAACTGAAATATAAAGGATCTAGCTCTTGTACTAAATCTCTTTAAATGAGTTGAGACATATTTTCTTGGAGAGATCAATCCCATGCCTAAGGGGTGAAACTTCTCTTGAAGTTTTTCATATTGAACCTCTTTGACACCTCCTTTACGTGTATCTTCTGTGAGAGGCCTAGCATCCTCTTAGATGTATCTCATAGATCTTTGTTTCTAGAACATAGGATACTTTTTCAAGACCTTTCATGAAAAATTTCTTAGACAATCATATTTTAACCGAAATCAGCATGAGAACATCGTTCTCAATTAGGAGGATGTCATCTATGTACAATACGAGAAATATGATAGTACTCTCACTAGCTTTCTTATAAACATGGTTCCTCCTTATTCTTGATGAAATCAAATATTTTGATCATATTATTGAAATGAGTTTTCTACTAAGGTTCATACTTGGTTGGTATGCGTCGAGTCAATTTTTGACTTTATGACATTCAACCACTTCGCAGAGTCGATGTCTAACATCGTCTTGTTGTAGATTTTTAAAATCATCTCTATATTTTCTATCTTCTATGAGGAATATTTTCTTTATATCTTCTATCAGAATATCCAAGTATCTTTCAGGAAGATAGGATACTCAACTAGATCTATGAGATAGAGGAGGTACTATATGTACTGGCTCAACATGAATAGATTCTATAGGTTTCATGACTCATTGCTCTTCACAAACTCTCTCTTTGAGCTTAATTTTTCTTCCACTACCTCTATCTTAGATAAACTATTTTTTTTTTTAAAATATAGCATATCGGCTCATAATCACATTTTGATCCTCTAAGAAGTAAAAGTAGTATCTCAAAGGTTCTTTAGGATACCTAATAAAATGAGCTCTCATAAATTTAGTCTCTAACTTTATCCACTTGTTGTCGCCTGACACAAGCTAGACATCCACAGATCTTGAGATGATCAAGACTCGATTTCTTACTATGCTACATCTCATATAGCATAGTAGGAATAGACTTAGAGGAAACTCTATTCGGTAGTAAATTATAGAAAGCAAAGTATATCTCAAAAAAAAAGAAGAGAAGATTAGTGAAGCTTATCATAGATCGGACTATATCCAATAGAGTCTTATTCCTCTTCTTCAACATCCCGTTAAGTTGAGACATATTAGGAGGAGTCTATTATGAGATTATATCATTTTTCACAAGATAGTTTAGAAACTCTCATGAAGATATACACCCCCTTAATCTGATCAAAGAACCTTTAAGGATTTTTCAGTTTGCTTCTCTACTTTATATTTGAATTATTTGAACTTTTCAAAGGCTTCAAATATGTGTCTCACATAAATACCCATATTGTAAAAAATAATTGATAAAAGTAATGAAGTAAAAATAGTCACCCCTGATCCACACATCAAATGGGCCACATACATCAGTATGTGCCAGAGTAAGTATCTCAGTGATCCTCTCCCCATGTCCTATAAAAGATAGTTTGGTTACTTTTCTTGAAGATAGAATTCACAAGCTAGAAATAACTCAAAAATCAATGAGCCAAGGAGCCCATCTTTCTCTAATCCATTTATCCTATCCTCTTTAATATAACTGAGCCTGAGGTATCACATATATTTCTGATTTATTTCATCTCTGGATCTCCTAGATCTTATAGCACTCACTATCTACTCAGATATGTTCTCAGATACATCCATATATAAGTGATAGAGATGGCCAATCATAAAACCACATGCAACTAATTTATTTTCAGAATAAATTGTACCGTAGTCTGATGAAATAGAAATCAATTTTTTGTTAACAGCAGGTATATAATAATGGTCCCTAAGTATCAAACTAAATCTAGACGATAATCATAGAGGATAGGTGTCCATGGCCATAGCAGTAACTCTTATCCTATTGCCAATCTGAAGGGTCACTTCACCTTCCCTTAGCCCTCTATTTTTTTTAGACCCCACATTGAAGTACATAAATGAGCATTCAAATCAGAGTCTATAATCCAGCTAAAAATAGAAGAAATCATAAGGTTAGTTTTAATAACAAGCAGATCTGACATACCTTCTGAAAGTATGTTCCCTTTCCTTTTCTTCAGACTCTCCAGGTATATATGACAGTTCTTCTTAATGGCCATTAACATCATAAAGAAAATATTTTTCTTTGTCAGTAGCCTTCTTAGGAGCTTCCTTCTTTAGCTTGTTCTCAGACCTCTATTTTTTCAGGAACTTTTTCTTCTTCCAAACAGACTTTCTTTTGAAAGTAGAAGTCTGCTCCATAGCAAGAATTATACTTCTTAAATTTTTCAAGATCCATTTAGTAGTCATCAACATGTTCAACAACTTAGTAAAGGTATAATCAATCTTATTCATTTACTATAAACTGACCATATGAATTAGTAAGGAATTACATGATCAAATCTACTTACAATTCTTTCTGCATGGTTATGCTGAGCTTCTCAAGCTCCTTCAAGTCCTTAATCATTATCAAACAATGACCATGGACAGATTGCTCTTTGATCAATCGTCGGATGATTTGGTAATATAGGGATATCCTAATCGTGAACATTTAGCTTAACTTCTTGAAACTTAAACCTATTTTAGATTCTAGAGCTAGTTTTTGTAATATAGTCAGTTAGACAATTGATTTCAAGTATGTGAGCTAGAGGGTTGGAAGCCGTTATTTTATTCTTATAGAGAGTAGAAATTCTAATTAGATATTCATACTTGATTTTAAAATTTATTTTAAGATCTTTTAAAATAAATATGCCTCTTATTATTTTTTCAAATCTCTTACACTTCTCAGGTAGAGAGATGAAAATTCTTTATGACTAGAATTTCAAGTGGATACTGCGGTCTCACTGATCTACACGCACCTCACTTGACAGTTATTGGTGATATGCAAATCAATGAGTAGACAACTTTTGTCTAATATTTTTCAAGCATGTTGCAGTGGTAATCAAGCTCTAAGTTATGTAAACCTCACCTGACAGTTATTGATCATATTCCTTAGTTAAGTCAGATCCATCATTCAACATGGATGTAAAGCCATCATTGGGTCCCTTACTCGATAGTTATTGGGCCCAATCTCATTTTTACTCCATAGCATCTCATGCTAATAGAGTAGTTACATCTTTTCGATGCAACTAAATCACTGTAATCTTTACGATGCCTGTACATCTACAATAGTGAAAGATCACTCGATTTAATATATATGAGGAGATTTAATTTAGATCTTATTTAATCTTAATTATCTACATCTCATGTAAATAACTAATCAATAATATAAATTATCGACATCTCATGCAAATAATTAATCAGCTAAAGTATTTAATTGGTGATGATTATGGATTTATGATTTAGGCTCAAGCCACTGAGCCAGAATCAGATCTTAGGGTCATTATTACAAACACATGCACGTCAATCGATTTGATTATCTTTAACTCTTTGATCCAACCTTAAGCACTCTTGATCTGATCACGATCAACTCCTTGATCTGACATCGATCAACCATCCATCTCGATCCGTGTCCATCATGTGTGATAGGTTTGCAATTCAATCAACCATTGATATGCAAATACATCACAGATATAATCCATAAGATCAAAAATAATAATAATTATTATAATCTTTTTAATGAGACTCACAGGTCTCCAAATTACATGAATCATATGATATGCATAGGCATCTAATATACATACATTATATCTAATCTAATAAGACACACAAGTCTCCAAATATAGAATTTTAATGGTGTTCGTAGACACCACGATTACATCATAGAACATCAAAGAGATAAAAGGATCTATCCATAATCATCACCTCATGTATTTCATATATGAAAAATAAAATCAGATCTAAATACAATTGATTTGCATGCTTTAAACAATGTTTCCATCATTCGGTTCATAATTTTAATTGCTTGTGATCAACCATCACAGCATCAAAACTATGAAAATCAATAAGCATAGATCAAGAATTTTTAGAACTAACATCCTAATCTTAATCATATGAGGATAGCTCTGATGTCACTGTCAGAAAATCGATATCATGCAACCTTAAAATTATAAATTTTGCAGAAAGAAGAGATTAAAACTATTTTAATTCAAGCATGCATGCATGAGATCGCATCTAAAAAATCTAAGATCCCTCATAGTTAAGATTAAGATAAAAATAAAAGAAAAAAAATCTGATCTTCACCTTATGCGGATAGATTTTCACCATGATTCGATGATCCGTAGATGTTTTAAAAATTTTTCTGAAGCCGTACACGTATCCAACCTCTATAGGTATCCACACGAGACTTCATCTAATTAGAAGATCCAAATCTCACCAGGATACTAGCACTCTTGCAGAGATTACTTCTTGGATATTGAATTTTTTTCTCTTATTTTTATTCTTAAGAGAACTGGAGGAGGAAGAAGATGGGAGAGGAGAGGCATGTAGGGTAGAACGTCCAACTCTTAGACATGTCAAGGAGGAGGAGGCTTGAAAGTTAGAACGTCCAATATTTTGGACATGTAAGATAAAGAGAAAGAGAAAGGAGGCGTTTAAAACTATTTTAGCACTTCCTCTTTTTTTTCTTTTCAGATTTTTAGCACCTCTATCTTTTTTCGCTGCCCTCTCTCTTGTTTTCCCACTAACAACCAAGAGGAGGTGCCTACACTTAAATTCTAATGCTATTCTTAATACTATTAGGATTTAGTTGAGAGTCTTGAGAGAGAAGGACTCTCTCTATGAGGCATCTTTTTATTTCTTGCACGAACTAACTCATGCATGCCCTTGCTATTTCCATGCCTTTTACCCTCTTATCTAATAAAAGGATGCGCTAATCACAAGTCCATGTTTTTATCCCAATGCCTCATTAGGGTTTCCATAGAGTCCTTGTGTGTTAGGACTCTTTAGGCAGCACCAAAAACCCACGGTGATTCCAAAAGGCATGAGATCTAGGGAAAAGCCCTTCTGCAGGTTAATCACCTTTATAAATAGAGTCTCATGTGGTTTAGATTCTTAATAAGTCAATTATTTATTAAGTCTAAATCATTTAAGCTTATGAAACCTATTCTGAGTCAAACTCAGATCAAATCCAATCAAATTAAATTTAAATTTAATTTGACTAGGACTAAATCTCAATTATTTGATCAAATCAAATAATATAGCAATAATTGCCAGTAAGTTCTCTTTTAACTCACTAACTGTTAGCAAGTCATTTTCTGTAATTTTTGCAAATCAATCCAACCATTAATCATATTGATAATCAAATCTTATTATGATTCAAAATCATAATTTAACTATCCGATCAGTCAAAACCTCTTATGTATATGATCCCATATATTCTATTCTGTCTAGTAGTAAGATATATTATGATCTTCATCACTAATATCATTAAAATATCTTTCAATATATTAAAATAATTTTAATACATGAATTAAGAATTATTGACCATTAAAATAATTTTTGTTGATCTCACAATCTACCAGTGATGTCTAACAGTATGAAGTGGTAACCTAGTATAATGGAAGGAATGAACTTCCTAGGTATAGTTACTGTATGATATAGTTCTTCTATTATGAGTTTTGACAAGATAAAGATTATAAAAAATTTATCAAATCCTATTATTTGTCATATGTAAGATTTATTCAACTCGAGTTTATTTTGTAAAATCTTATAAATTTTTTTTTCATTATTCACACTGTCATGGTCATGATCTTTAAAACTCAGTCTCATAAATCATATAAGACTTCTACCAAGGTCAATAGATCTCATCTAGATGCATAATCGCTTATCATAAGGTGGTCAAATATAAACTCTAACTCGCTTCTATGTTGTTAGGATGAGTCGAGATCATATCCATAAAGATCTTGGATCGGTTACTTCAAAATGAGAGAGAAGGAATGCTTTTGTATGAAAATTTAAGAAAACTGTATGATGGTACCAAAGTAATTCTAAACTAAGTGATGAAAGTGATTCAATGAGGTAAAGTTCTCGAGAATTTAAATTTACTTTGTGAAACATATTTTGGTACTCCTTATGGTGCAATGGTGGTGTGTGATGTTCAAGTTGATCTAACTTAACTATTCTTTCTCGAGCATAAATCGTACCCTTAGGTCATGACTCATCTCTTGGAGAGATATGTATTTAACTACAGAACACACAAGAGGAAAGGAAACTGACTACTGATCTAGTTATTTAAGACAACCTTTCTCTTTCGAGTGCACACCATATCCATGGGTCACCGCATGTCTTTAGGAAGCATAGATTGTTCGAATAACCAGATCTAATTATAAGGCATATAGGAACGATGCACCCTTATCTTAAAAAGAAATCAAATGATTCATAAATTGTATGTAATAGGTGAAGGATGTCACACATCTGGGATATGCATGCAGAGATTAGAACATACAGATTTCTAATTTTTAAAAATCATGAACGTAGCAGGATTTGAACTTGACCTAGATTTAAAATAATTTTAAATCTAACATGTATAAAATATAGATCTAATTTATACATATTAGGAATGTTCATATGCTGAAATTAAGATACTAAAAAATAAAATCAGATTTAGAGTTAGATCTTTACCTCTGTGCGGGTAGATCTTCACCAGGATCCGATGATTCATGGATATCTTTGAGATCCCATCGTAGCAGTACAAGTGTCCAGTCTTTATGGATATCTATCGAAATTGATCTGATTAGGAGGATTCGATTTCATCAGGATGCTAGCTCCTTTACAGAGATCGCTCTCTGAAATTATCGAATCAGATTGATATTTTGATTCTCTTCTCAGAAGAGTCAAACAGATCTGTAGGAGGATGATAAAATCATATAACATTGGATTTCTTTTTTATTTTTCTCTTCTCAAGAGAAAATCAAAGATCTACTAAGGAAGATAAGAGATCAAATCTCTTTCTTTTTCTTTTCTTGTTCAATCCTTGGACTAGATCTAGGAAAGGTAGAAGAGAATCGTCCATCTCATAGATCAAAAAAATTAAATCAGATTAAATCAGATTTAATCATGTCCAACTCTTAGACATCTTTGGAAGAAAGGGAGAGGGAGACATATCCAATTCTTAGATAAGGGATAGAGAAAGGGAGCTACCTTCAATAACCAACAACTTGGTTGTAAGAAAGAAGGGATGGGAGAGATGGCATCCAAAAACTTGATCTAATTTGGTTGTTGGGCATCCCACCCTTATCTCCTATTTAAACTAGGAAGGCTAGGGTTTAGATAAAGATAAGATAGAGTTTGAAGCAACTAGGTCTCTCTCCCTTTGAATTTCTGCCCCAACGAACCCTTATATGCCCACCTATTTTTCCTCCACACCACAGCATCTTTTGTACGTGAAAACATGGGCGTGAAAACCCTTTGGGTCATGGGGATTTAATGGATGGAGTTTCTTGTTTGATTTGGTCAAGGTCAAGTTGAAATCCAAATAGCACTTGGGGTCCAATTTAAATTACGTTAAGTCCAATCCTATTAGATTAATGAAACTCAATCCAAGTTAAATTAAAACTATATCTAATCAAATTAAATCTGATTTAATTTAACTAAGATCCAATCCAAATCAAACATAGGTAAAGATTAGGTTAAACCTAATCTACATAGTTTTGGATGAAATATTCATTACGTCTAATCTCATTAGACTTATGAAATCTAATTTGAGTCAAACTCAAACCAAAATTAATTAAATTAAATTTGATTTAATTTGGTTAGGATTCAATCTCAATATTTGATTAAATTAAATAATTTATAATAATTATAATTTAGTCCTCTTATAACTTGCTAACTCCTAGCAAATCCTCAATGAAACTTTTATATTTAAGTCCAATCATCAATCAAATTGATAACTAAGATCACTTACGATTTGTGATTCAAAATCATAATTTGATAGTCTGATTAGTCAGGACCTCTTTATGTGCGATTCCATACGTTCTATTCTATCGGATAGTGAGAAATATTTTGATCTCTATCAAAATATCATTGAAACTCTTTTTAATAGATTGGAATAATTCTAACTCATCAATCGAAAATTATTAATCATTAAAATAATTTTCATTGATCCCATAATCCATCAGTGATGTCTAATAGCATGTAGTGGTAATTTAGCATAATAGAAGAATAAATCTTTAGATGTAGTTATCGTGTGATTCAGTTCCTCTATCATGAATTTTGACAAGATGGAGGTTATGAAAAACTTATCAAATTCCATCATTTGTCATAGGTAAGATTTATTCGACTTGAGTTCATTTTTGAAATTTGATGGAAACTCTTTTCCATCATTCATATTGTCCTGGCCAAGGTCTTTTGAACTCCATCTAATAAATCATATAGGACTACTCCTTAACTACTAAGATCGATAGATTCCATCTAGATGTACATCATATTTCTACAATAAATCTATTACAGCTAATATATACCTCAAGACTCCGTATGGTCAGAAGATCGAGTTATGGTGCAGTCAAACTATAGTAACCTTATTGCGAAGAGCTGAGGCATCGTAGGTGTAAAAATTTATCACACCACTACAGTATTGAAAAAATCACTGACAAGTGAGTAGACATCCAAGTGACTTCTCATATTGATCACACTCGGTATCTTTGTTCTCTAACATACACCTGCACTCTCACTCTAGTATTTTCATATTGTAAACTCGAGACTCGTCTGTCCTAAGAAAAGTGATCCATGCACCAATCTTATCGGATCAATTACCATCCTCAAGATAATTTTTTGATTTGAAGTAATTTGAGAATTAATCATCAATGATACATATCTCAAATTCTCAACTCTTGAAAAAATCTGTCATCATCTTATTAATTTTTTGGATGATTCATGGACACATACACCACATGAATAAAATTAACTGTCTTAATTAATTAGGTTAAGTACAAATTTATGTTCTAGAAAAAATTGATGTGTCAGTCTGATTGGCTTCTAGGACATACATCTAACAATCTTCCACTTGCATTAAAGTCAATCTGCCATAAACTTGAGCCCCATCTTCACAAAACATGCTTTAGTCCTAGCTGGCTAAATCATTTAGTCAGTGGATCCACCATATTTTCATGGGGTATACTCTGATCCTCGAAGTCTTACTTCTCAAATAAATCACGAATCATCATTCTTATGTACTAAGAACTCAGGTGAGACCTTGGCTCCTTAGCTAGAGCTATGGCACCATCGTTGTCGAAGAACAATGTTGTGTCATCTCATGATATTACACCTAGTACTGTAATAAATCAAAATACTTTCTTAGCTATCTCATAAGCAGCGACATACTCGACTTCTAAAATCTACAATGATTGGTTATTTGAAACTCTTCTAATTTACTGAATCCCATTGCATAAGAAAATACATCCTGATGTAGATTCTCTACCACCAACATCAGACTTAAAGTCTGAATTATGAATCTTTTTATCCTCAATTTTTTTCCTTCTCCCTAAGATCATGAATATATCCTAAGTACTTCTTAAGTACATAGAAAATATTCTTCACAACTATCCAGTACTCTCAGTCTGGATTCAACCGATATTTGCTCATGATACTCATAGCAAGAATTATATCAAATTATATGCATAGGAAGACATACATGAGATTTTCTTTTGGCAAAGCATAAGGGATCTAGCTTATGTGCTAAATCTCCTCAAATGTGTTAGAACACATCTTCTTGGAGAGATCAATTTCATGCTTAAAGGGTAGAAACTCTTCTAGGAGTTATCCATGTTGAACCCTTTTAGCACCTCCTCTATGCATATTTTCTGTGAAAGATTTAGCATTCCCTTAGGTCTATCTAATAGACCTAGATCTATCTCATAAATTTTTATTAGATGCTTCTTGAGATCCTTCATGGAGAGTTTGTTTACACAACCAAATTTTAAACCGATGTTAGCATAAGAACAACTTTCTTAATCAGAAGGATATCATCCACGTACAATACGAGGATCGTGATAATACTTCTGCTGACCTTGTTATAAACTCCTATTTTCCTCACGGAATATTTGATCACATCAAAAGCATGTTCTTTATCTCCTTTGAGGAATATTTCCTCCATGTCCTCTTATCAAAATACCTAAGTATTTTTTAATAGGATAGGAGATTATAAGATGAAGGGACTATATATACCGGCTCAACATGAACAGGTTCTATGACTCGTTGTTCTTAAGAGATTTTTTCTTTGAGTTCATTTTTTTTCCCACTATCCCATCTTGGACACAAACTATTTCTTCAAAAGTATAGCATATCGGATCACAATCATATTGTGATCCTTAAGAAGAAATTAGTATTCCTAAAATTCTTTAGGATACCTTTAAAGAGTCTCATAGATCTAACCTCTAACTTGGTCCATATGCCAACACTTAACATGGGCCGAACTTCCTTAACATGCCACATCTCATATGGCATGACTTAGAGGAAACTCTATTTATTAAGTTAAGCATATTTCTAAAGAAAATAAGAAAAGATTGATGAAGTTCATCATGGATCGAACTATATCGAATAGAATCAAAGTTCTGCTCTCGACACCCTGTTAAGTTGAGGTGCACCAGAAAGAATCTATTATGACACTATGCTATTTTTTTGAGATAGATTAGAAACTTTCACTAAGGCATACACCTCTTCGATCTCAACGAGAATCTTAAGGGTTTTCCAATTTATTTCTTTACTTTATATTTAAATTCTTCAAACTTTCTAAAATTTCATATTTGTATCTCACACATATACCCATACTGTGAATAGTCATCAATATAAGTAATAAAGTAAAGAGAATTATCCCTTCTCCAGATCATCAAATGGACTGCATACATCAGAATGTATCAGGATAAGTATATTAGTGATCCTCACCCTATGTCTTATAAAGGGCTAGTTTGGTCATCTATCCTTGAAGGCAGAACCCATAAATCGAAAACGACTTGAGAGTCGATGAGCCTAGCTCATACCTTTCTAATTTATTTATTTTATCCTCTCCAATATAATCAAACCTGACATACTATATATACTGGATTTATCTTATTATTGGATCTTTCAGATCCTATGGCACTCATCATCTGCTAAAATACTAACATCGAGTATATCCAACATACCTTCTGAAGGCACGTCCCTTATCATTTTCTCTAGGTACATAGAAATCCTTTTCCTTGAACTCTTCAAGATCCCATCGATAGTCATCAACTCAACCAAGGTGCAATTAATTTTATTCATGTGATATTTTACTATAAACTATCCATATGAACTTGTAAGGAATTACACGATCAAATCCATTTGCAATTCCTGATGCTTGGACATACTGAGCTTCTCAAGCTCATCCAAGTCCATGATCATTATCAAATAAGGATCATAAACTGATTGCCCTTTGGTCAATGTCGGATGGTTTGGTAACTTAGGGATATCCTGATTAGCTCAGCTTTTCAGATCTTAAAATCATTTTAGATTCATGAACCAGTCTTTATAACTTGATCGGTTAGTTAATTGGTTCTAAATTTGTGAGGATTGAAAGCTGATTTTTAATTCTATTAGAGAGTAGAGATTCTAGTTAAATATTTATACTTGATTTTAAATTTATTCTAGAGACTTTTAAAATAAATGTGCTTCCATTATTTTTTTAAGATTCCAACATTTCTCAGGTTGGAAAGTGAAAACTCCTTCGTGAGTTAGAGTTTCTAGTGGGTACTGTAGTTCCACCGACTGGTACCCAACCTCATCTGATAGTTATTAACACATGTATCAACCAATAGATAGACAACTCTTGTCCAATATTTTTCAAGCAAATTATAGCAGACTTGGTCTCTAGGTCTTGAAATCTCATTTGACAATTATTGATCTCATTCGTTAGTTAAGTCAGACCCATCATTGACATAAGTAAAGTTATCATTGGGATCCTCACCTAATAGTTATTGGGTCCAACCTCATCTCCATCCTATAGCATCTCATACCAATAGAGTGGTTGCTTCTTTTCTGATATAATTGAACAACTATGTCCAGTCAAAAATAGTCAACATCAGAGAGGACATGACATTCTACAACAGTGAAAGATCCTATGACTTAATATTAATGAGAAGATTTTTAATTTAGGTCTCCTTAATCCTAATTAGTCATAATTATTATGATTAATCCTAAGGACATGGACTAGCTCGAATCATCAAGCAATCACATCAAGACTAATTAACTAAATTAGTCAAAAAAGTGTAAGATCGGTGGGGATCCCTCTGTTACTTTTCTTAGACACCAATAAATTAGATAGGTCAGTGAATAGAATCAATTAAATAATCATCTCTTTTTTAGTCAAACCAACTCATTTTTTTTAGATACCAATAGGTCAATTAATTTTGAATAGGTCAGTTTGTGTAACTCAAGCTCGAGCCTTTGAGCCAAATTAGATCTTTGAGTTAATCGATCGAACATGATGCTGTTAATCGATGTGACTAATCTACAACTATGAGATTGATCTTGAGCACTCTTGATCTAATCCTAATCAACTCTTGATTGGGTTGGATCAACTGCTCATCTCGATTGAACCCTATCATGTACAAATCGATTACTCAAAAGTAATTGAATTGCTAGGCCTAATTAAACTATCCAAGCCCAAACCATCATGCTTTATGCTTAAAATTATGATCTTAAATTCTTAATTTCATATCCTTAATACTTAATTTTAGATCTTTAATTTATAATTTTAGATCTTTAATTAAGTGCATTATGAACATGGGATTTAGTTTAGATATAGAAACTACTTTCATAATCTAAACATGTAATCATGTATCTCATATATAACCACATAAATTTCAGATTTATGTTTAGATCCTAAATGATTTTAGATCTAAGGTTTTGCATAAAAATAAATTCTTTCTCTTAAAAAGAATTTTAATTTAAAAGATCTCATCTCTCATCATCCTAGGACAATCATTCAGCATAATTTTTATTATGCCAAGACAACCTTATGTCAGGATGATTTCAATTAACCTAACCAATTTAGATCTAATCTAAAATATGTTTGATCAATTATACATCTCATGTATAAACAAGACCTAATCATGTACATCTTATGTAACTTTTAGATCTTAACAAACATGCATCTCATGCAATATTCAAATCTATTAACATGCATCTCATGCATATTAAAATAGATTATATATCTCATACATAACTACATCTACACATATCACATATATATATCACTTATACATCTCATGTATAAATAAAATCAAATACATCATATGTATTTAAATTAGATCTAATCTACTAACCAAATCTGATTTTTAAATATAAAGATCTGATTTTTAGATCTTAATAATATGCATGTGAAATTAATCTATGGCTCTGATATCACTTAAAGGAATGTCAAACATCCAAGATATGCATGCAGAGATCAAAACATGCTAATTTATAACTTTTAAAAATCATGAATGCAGTGAAATTTGAGCTTGATCTTGATTTAAATAATTTTAAATCTAATATACATAAAATATAAATCTAATCTATGCATGTCAGGAACGTTCACATGCTCAAATAAAGAGCTAAAAAATAAAATCAGATTTAGAGTAGATTTTTACATTTGCACAGGTAGATCTTCATAGTGATCCGATGATCCGTGGATGTCTTCGAGGTTCCATCGTAGCTGCACAAGTGTCCAGTCTCTATGAATATCTATCGAGACTGATTTGATCAGGAGGACTCGATCTCATCAGGGTGCTAGCTTTCTTGTAAAGATCGCTCCCTGAATTGTCGAATTAGATTAATCTTTTGATTCTCTTCTTAAGAGAATCAAACAGATCTATAGAAAGATGATGAAATTAGATCACATCTAATTTTTTTTTCATTTTTCTCTTCTCAAGCAAAAATCAAAGATCTACTAAGGAAGATAAGAGATCAAATCTCTTTCTTTTTTCTTTCTTATCTAATCCTTGGACTAGATCTAAAAAAGATAGAGGAGAATCATCCATCTCATGGACCAAAAAAATTAAATCAGATCAAATCTGATTTAATCATGTCCAACTCTTAGACATCTTTGGAAGAGAGAAGGAGGGAGACATGTCCAACTCTTGAACAAAGGAGAAAAAAAGGGAGTTACCCTCAACAACCCCAGCAATTTGGTTGTAAGAAAGAAGGGATAAGAGAGATGGCGTCCAAACTTCTTCATGTTGAAAAACTCCCAACGTCCACCTTGGGCATGCCTTGCTTCTCCATGCCAATCTCCCCTCTTTTGGACATCCAAAAACTTGATCTAATCTGGTTGTTAGGTGTCCCACCCTTATCTCCTATTTAAACTAAGAAGGCTAGGGTTTAGATAGAGATAAGATAGAGTTTGAAGCAACTAGATGTCTCTCCTTTTGAATTTCCACCCCAACCAACCCTTGTGTGCCCATCTATTTTTCCTCCATGCCAAAGCATCTTTTGTATGTGAAAACATGGGCATGAAAACCCTTTAGGGCATGGGGATTTAATGGGTGAGGTTTCTTATTTGATTTGATCAAGATCAAGTTGAAATCCAAATAGCACCTGGAGTTCAATTTAGATTAGGTTAAATCAAATCCTATTAGACTAATAAAATCCAATTCAAGTCAAATTAGAATCATATCTAATCAAATTAGATCTGATTTAATTTGACTAAGATCCAATTTAAATCAAATATGGGTAAAGATTAGGTTAAACCTAATCTAGATAGGTTTGGATCAAGCGTTTATTAGATCTAATCTCATTAGACTTATGAAACCTAATTTGAGTCAAACTCAAACCAAAACTAATCAAATTAAATATGATTAGGATCTAATCCTAATATTTAATCAAATCATGAATCAAATTGATAATTAAGATCACTTACGATTTATAATTTAAAATCATGATTCGATAGTTCGATCAATCAGGATTTTTTTATGTGTGATCCCATAAATTCTATTATGTCTGATAGTAAAAAATATTTTGATCTCCATCAAAATATCATTAAAATTTCTTTCAATAGATTGAAATAATTTTAACTCATCAATCAAAAATTATTGACCCTCAAAATAATTTTTGTTGGCTTCACAATCCACCAGCGACGTCTAGCAGCATGTAGTGATAATCTAACATAACAAAAGAATGAACCTCTAGGTGTAGTTATGATATGATTCAGTTCTTCTATCATGAATTCTGACAAGATAGAGATTATAAAAAATTTATCAAACTCTATCATCTATCATCTGTAAGATTTATTCGACTTGAGTTTATTTATGAAATCTGATAAATTTTTTTTTCATCATTCACACTGTCATGGTCAAGGTCTTTCGAACTCAATCTTATAAATTATATAGAACTACTCCTTAACTATTAAGATCGATAGATCCCATCTAGGTATACATCCTATTCCTACAATAAACCTACTACAGTCAATATACACCTCAAGGCTTCGTATGGCTAGGAGATTGAGTTATGATGCAGTTAAACTACAACAACTTTATTCTGAACAGTCGAGGCACTGCAGATCTAAAAATTAATCACATCACTGCAGCATCAAAAAAGTCACTAACGAGTGAGCAGATATCCAAATGACTTCTCGTATTGATCACGCTCGATACTTTTGTTCTCTAATAAATATCTGTACCCTTGCTCAAGACTCGTCTATCCTATAGAAAGTGATCCGTGCATCAATCTTACCAGATCAATCACCATCTCCGTGATGATCCTTTGATTGAGAGCAATTTGAGAATTAATCATCAATTATAATTCCTCAAATTCTCGACTCTTGAGAATATATGTCATCATCTTATTAATTCATTGGATAATTTATAGACATATACACTACATGAATAGAATTAATTATTCTAATTAATTAGATCAAATATAAAATTATATCTTAGAAAGAATTGATGTGTCAGTCTGATTGACTTTTAGGACATATATCTAACAATAAGAATACAAAAAGTATGTGTAGAAAATAAATCAGTTACAAGTATCATCTCTTTTCTGAGATTAATGGCTTAGTTCTGCATGGATTCTAGAATCATCTTCGTCTTCTTGGTTGAGACTCTACCGAAATTCAGATTTATAATCCTTCGCAAGTTTGGAAGATGGCAGAGCAAAAAAAATGGTGTGAACAGCTTGAAGGAGGGGGAATATGAGTGGAAGTATCTTAGAGTTATGAGAGGTTTAAGGGATGGTGATAGTGACTGGGATTTGGTGGCATGGAGAAGTGGGAGCAGGAGAAGAGATGGAAGACAACAGCCTTTGGAGTTTTTGGGTGTGGAAGGATAGATGCCTTCATGGGAGAGGCATCGGAGAGTTTAAATAGGGAAGGAAGGGTGTTAGGATTTTAGAAGGAATAAGGGTGAGACAATTTTGTGTGATATTTGATTTGAGATGGGAAAGGAGAGAAAGGGTGGTGATTTTGTGATGGAAGAATGAAAATAGTGTACAAGGGATTTGTGAGGAATTTTATTTGAATTCCAAAAGAGAAATAAGATCATGGCATGTGATATTTGAATTTTAAAAGGAAAGAAAAATTAAGAGATGAGGTGGTATGAGGGACAAAGAAGGTTGGAAATTTAAATTTTAAAAGGCATGTCATGAGGCGTGAATTTGAGGGAAGTTTGTACTTTGGATGCATGAAATCAGATAAGGCAAGCGAGGAGGGGCACTACCTTGTTTGGGGCCTAAAGCAATTAAGAAAGATAGGGTACAGATTTTGGATTCCAAGTAGGAGAGGTGTGAGCTGATTTTGAGAGAGAGAGATGGGATATTCCTCCTTTAATGCATGGAGCAGATAAGGAAGGAGGGGAGGCACACAGCTTCAAGGGGACTCTTTGATAATAGGCACCTTCAATCTAAGCCGCTGGATGGAGTAAGTACTTGTTGGCTTGTGGATTGGATCCTTGAATTCATGTGAGAGGGAGTTTTGGAGCCTTGATCCTTGGATCTTCTACACTTGCTTCTGAACCATTGATTGGAGTGACTTGGGTCCCCAATGTAGGCATCTAGATTGAGAGCTCTTGGATGGAGTGCCCGCATGATAGTCCTTGGATCTTCTCTCTTCATGGCTAGCCCTCTAATTAATTGCTTGATTTGCCTTGGGTTGAGCCGTTTTAGATCCTATGAACCCAATCTTTCTAATTACCTATAAAATAAATAAAGAAGCACCAAATTCAACTAATAAACATACAATGCAGCAATATTTAGTACTTCTTATTACAATATATCAAGTGCTTATTACACCTCCAAACTTAAACTTTACTCATCTTCAAGTAAAAAAAAAATGATTAGTGTCATATACTAGTATGCTTGGTCATGAGCATCTTTAGGTGATTTCAGGAAAATTGGTGTGCAGCTAGAAGCTTAGTAAAGTGTGTCCTCGAAAAATTAAGGCTGCCTGCTAGAATAGCTAAGTGAAGAATATAGAATTTTCTTTTTAAACTTTTTTTTGATCTACCCCTGTCTTTATCTTTTGTTTGTTTTACTCTAAGATAAGTTCATGGTTTGTATTTTTGTCTGTTCATTCCTTCAATTTTTTTCTTTGTTTTTTTTGAATGTGTATAGTTTGTGCAATGCCTTGGCTCTGTTGGCATTCCATTCAACCCATGTAATGAGTTTTAGGCCAGTGACCCCCAAATCAATTAGTTTTAGGATATTAGACGTAGAACCCCTCTCAGACTTACTAACTTGAGTCTACTAAATTATGACTAAAGGAGCTGTATAGTAGAGCTTCTTCACATTGCCCACCTTTGGATGTGAATATCATTGCTTACTTAGGCAACGGGATCCAGTTACTCAGTGGGACATCAATGTTTAAAATTTGCTCTTCTTTTCTCTCTCTCTTTTTTTTTAACGGAATTGCAGGCATCAGGACATCCCATTTATACCCATAAAAGGTAGACTCCCCTTGGATATTAATACCGAAGCGATTAGAAGGGTCTAAAAATCAATTCTTATTCTACACTTAACCACTTATTGGGTTTTCTTAACGTGCAGTCCCTTGACACCTTACAGTTTATCTGGACTGTGCATCAATTGCTACTGAAATGTCTAATTCCTCTCAATTCTAAAGCACAGTAGGTCTATGGACACTCACATCTTTCAAAGTTCTAATTTTTTATCTCCCATCCCTTAACTTAATCGACATTGTTCTCAATAGAGTAGAAAGGGCAAGGGTGCAACAAAAAGAAAGTGAATAGAAGTTTGAAGGAAAGAATGCACCTGGTGATAATGTGGGCCTTTTGATGCTCCATCAAGTCAAACTCTCCCCCCCAACTTCGTTGATGAACCTAAGTAAAACAAAACAAAAGAATTAAGATGAGACAAAAATACTGGGTTGCCTCCCACGAGCGCTAAGTTTGGAGTCTTCAGCCAGACTTTGTCGGGTCTTAGGATGGTGGATTGCTTGGATCCACTAGATCAACTGCATCGATTTGTTCTCCTTCACTGATTTTTTTCACGTATGGTTTCAAACACTGGCTATTTACCTTGAAGGTATTCTCTATTTTTGTATCTTTAATTTCAATTACTCCATAGGGGAACACTTGAGTTACAACATAGGGTCAATTCCAGTGTGAGCGTAGCTTCCCAAGAAAAAGGTGCAACATCGAATTGTAAAGCCATGCTTTTTAGTTGGGTTCAAATGTCTTTCATGTGATATACTTGTCATGATATGCCTTTGTTCAATCCTTATAAATTCATGAGCTCTTGTAAGTTTCGTTGTGTAGTTCTTCCAGTACATTCAGTTGCAGCCTTCTATCAGAGCCCGCATTCTTCGTATCAAAATTAAATTTCTTTATGGCCCAGAACACGTGATGCTCTAATTCTATTGGTAGGTGACATGCTTTTTCAAAGACTAGGCAGTAAGGAGACATACCAATTGGGGTCTTGAATGTAGTTCGATAGGCCCATAATGCATCATCCAGACATAAGGACCAATCCTTCCTAACGGGCCTAATCATTTTCTCTAGAATTCGCTTAATCTTCCTATTGGAGACTTCGACTTGGTCACTAATTTGAAAGTGATATGGTGTGGCAACTTTGTGGATCATTTTATACTTTTTCATCAGACTCAAAGTGCCTATTCATCAAATGCATACCCTCATCATTAATAATGGATCTAAGACAACCAAAACGACTAAAGATATTATGCTGAATAAATTTATTCACCACCTTGTGATCATTGGTTTTGGTTGCCATGGCTTTCATCCATTTTGATACAAAATCAATTGCGATTAGAATGTACTCGTGATTGAACGAGGAGGGAAAAGATCCCGTGAAGTCGATTCCCCATACAACAAAAATTTTCACCACTAAAATTGGAAAGAGGGACATCATGTTTTTTCTTGAGATGTTCTCTATTTGTTAACATCTTAAACAGTGTTTGCCAAATTCATGAGCATCCTTAAATAACGTTGGCCAATAGAACCCACATTATAGCACTTTTGTTGTAGTATTCTTCTCGCTAAAATGACCTCCACATGCATGAGAGTGACAAAAGGTGAGAATACTCTCAAATTTACTCTCGGAGACACAACATCGGATCACTTGATCAGAACAAATATTGAACAACTCAGGTTCCTCCTAGAAATAATGTTTGGCTTGCGAGAAAAATCACTTTTTCTCTTATAGGGACCAATGAGATAGGACCTGCCCAACAGCCAAATAATTCACAATATGGGCAAACCAAGGAGGTTTGTTGGAATCAATTGTGAAGAGTTATTCATTTGGGAACCCATCCTTAATTACTTCTGAATTGTGTTCAACTGGGATCCTAAAGACATGATCTGCTACCATATTTTTCAAATCTTTCTTGTTGACCTCCTAAGTGATTTTGATGATGATCAAATATTGGAGCACATAATTACTAATATTTTTTTTTAAGTATTGTAAAGATTGGAAGAAAGAGAGCTCTTTGAACAATATGAGGTAGAAACTAAGTCATTGTAGTGCCCAAGTGACATCAAATTAGAGCTAAAATCAAGTGAAAAAGGCTTTGGGAAGGATTCGAGTCAACTCAAGAGATTTTGGAGTCGACTCTAGCACAGTTTGGGCACTGTCACGCAGGCTTTACACGAGATCAAGTAGACTCAAAATTATCTGAGTCGACTCCATCTCAGACGATAGAAAGTATGTTTCTATCCACTGAGACCGAGTCGACTCCCAAATTTTCGTGTTGACTTGAAGGTGGCAGTCGAGTCAACTCCGATGGATCTGAGCCAACTCCATCTCAGAGGTTTAAAAATTTTAGAGAGTTGATTTCGAGCATCTAAAAGCGAGCAGACTCTAGGTGCAGCTGACGCAACTCGAGAAGACAGTCGAGTCGACTCGAAGATGGTTGAACTGACTCGTGATGCGACTGACAGCCTTTAACGGCTAGTTCTGCATCTATGCTGATTTGTTCCCAACGACTATATCTCACCTCCAATGGTTAGAAATGACTAGTTTTGGACTCCAACAACTTCAAACTTGATGGAAAAGCTCTCAATTTAAGAGGAGAAAATTGTTACTATTCCATTGAGAGAAGAAGAAAAAAATTTCTGAACTTTCTACATTCAAGAGAGTTCACCTACTTTCAACCAAAAATCTTTTGATTCTCTGAGAGCATTGAAGAGTTTTTGAAGAGAATTAACTCTAAGCATTCAAGAGAACAACTACTAAGCTACATTGACAATAAATTTGATCAACCAAGGAGTGTTTTTTGTTGTAATATTTTTATTCTTATTTATTTGTTGTAATTAGTTTCAGTAGGAGCTGAAACTAAGGAAAAGATTTAATCCACCCTTGTAATTAGATTGTGGAGCCTTAGTCAAGATGTGTAAAGGTTGTGGTTGGTTAACCTAAATAAAAAATAAACTGGATTTGTGGATAGTAAGCCCGATTAAAACTATCCAGCTATAATCTTAAGGGATTATAGTGAAATTCCTGAGAGTCTTGTTTGGAGAGTGGACATAGGTTCTGGGTGTGCACCGAATCACTATAAAATTTCTCCTATCTTTGTGTGTGTGCTTGTCTTCTTCATAT
The DNA here is from genome assembly GCF_000442705.2 of Elaeis guineensis. NCBI lineage: Eukaryota > Viridiplantae > Streptophyta > Magnoliopsida > Arecales > Arecaceae > Elaeis > Elaeis guineensis. Next base: position 98,808,577 of record NC_026001.2, read on the forward strand.
TTGTATTCATACATAGCATTCGCTACACCACCAATAGTAAACTAGTTAATTCAGTACATAGTTGTGTTAAGTTTTAAAAACTCAATTCACCCCTCCTATTGGATTGTTTGACTGGACAACAATTGGTATTAGAGAGGGTGCTCCAATATTACTTGTTGACCTAATCATCAAGAGCTAAAGACCATGACAACCCAACTTGGAGGCTTATTTGCCGACGGGCAATCCATAAATTGGCCATCATTTTTCAGTGGATCAAATTACACCTATTGGAAAGCTCACGTGTGTAATTTTATACAAGTCTTAGATTATGATATGTAGAGTATCATTATAAATAGACCGCACACTCCGATAATCATTGTAGATGGCATCCCTTCACCCAAGCTCGAGAAGGATTGGGATGAAATGGATAAGAAACTTGTCCAACTTAATGTCAAGATAATGAATGTCCTTTATTGTGCCTTTGATGTGAATGAGTTTAATCAAATTTTCACTTGCAATTCTGTAAAGAAAATTTGAGATAAACTTGAGATCACGCACAAAGGAACCAATCAAGTGAAAGAATCTAAGATCAATATGCTTGTCCATCAACACGAGCTATTTAAAATAGATTCAGCTGAATCTATTACTAACATGTTTACTAGATTTACTGACATTATCAATAGGCTTAAAAGCCTAGAAAAATTCTATACTAACAGTGAATTAGTGAGAAAGATTCTCAGATCATTGTCAAGGATGTGGGAAGCAAAGGTAACAGCTATTCAAGAGGCAAAGAATTTGAACAAACTGCTACTTAAGGAGCTTATTAGATCGCAGATGACACATGAACTAGTGATAGAACTACACTAAGAAGATGAGAGCTGAAAGAAGAAAACCATTACTTTGAAATCCACTATAGTTGAGGAAGATGAAAGGTAGTCCACTGAAGTTGAAGATGATGAGGATTTGGCCCTGGTGATCAAAAAATTCAAAAAATTTATGAGAAGGAGAAGATAAGATTTTAGGAAGAAAAATCTATCTAAGAATGAGCCAAGCAGAAAAAAAAAAGAAAAGAAAAAGGAGCCACCTTTGTGCTACGAGTACAAGAGATCAGGTCACTTCAAGGTTGACTGTCCAACCTTGAAGAAGATCTTCAAAAGAAGTAAGAAGAAGGCATGGTCACAACATAGACCAACAGTGACGAGTCGAGCTCGGATGAGGAGATCTACAATGAAGCCAACTTATGTTTTATAGCACAAAAGAATAAGATAAATTCAGAACCTTCTCTAGAATTTACATTCAATGAACTTCAAAATGCATTCTATGATTTAATAAAAGATTTTGAGAAGATAAGCATGAAAAATAAAAATTTGAAAATAAAGAATGAGGCACTAATTAAGAAAAAGGAAGAAATCCTTGTAAACTATAACAAATTGAAGAAAAAAAATGAGACTCTAAAAAGAAAAGTAAACAAACTAAAACCATTAATTGACAAATTTACTTGTAGCTTAGATAAATTGCAAATGATACTAAACAATCAAAGAGGAGTTTATGATAAAGCTGGTCTAGGATATAAACCAAGTAATAAGCAAAAATTTCTTCACTACATCATCATCTATTAGCAGCACCTCACATATCACTTGCTTTAGTTGTGGTAGAGTAGAACACAAAACTTTTATATGTAATACAAGAAAACTGAATGGAAAAATAATTAAAAAAATTTAAATTTCAAAAAGAACCATGACTGCTAACTGTAAAGGACCCAAAAAAATTTGGGTATCTAAGAAAGTTACTTGATTTTCTTGTAGGAATGCCTTGTAGCCAATGGATCAAAAAGAAAATGATATTTGGATAGCGACTGTTCAAGACATATGATGGGTGATATAGAGCAATTCTTCATCCTTGAAAAGAAGGAAGGGAGAGTAGTCACCTTTGGCAAAAACGGCAAAGGCAAGATTATTAGTATTGATAAAATTCAGATTACCCCTACTACTTTCATTGATAATATTCTTTTAGTTGATAACTAAAGGCATAACTTATTTAGTATAAGTCAATTGTATGACAAAAATTTTGAAGTGATATTTAAGTTATCTTCATACATAGTCACCAGTCCCTTTGATGATAGTATCAAATTCATTGGACATACACGTATCAACATTTACTTAGTTGATCTGGATGAGACAGCCATAAAAAGTGGCCAATGCCTTATTGCTAATGATGCTAAAATCAAAGAACTAGTTGACTATGGCATCAAAGATTAGGACATGCAAGCATGTATACTTTATCCAAATTAGCTGTAAATGACTTAGTTAAAGGATTACCTAAGTTAAATTTTGAATATGATCATATTTGTAATACTTGTCAACTAGAAAACAAAACTAGGAGGAGTTTCAAATCTAAAAATATAGTTTTAACTTCCAGATCACTTGAATTAATTTACATGAACTTATTTGGACCAACTAGGAGCACAAACCTAGATGGTAAGAAATATGGACTTGTGATTGTAGATGGCTTTTCAAGATTTACATAAATTTTATTTTTAGCATATAAAGATAATTTTTTTTTTATTTTTTCAAAATTTTATAAAAAAATTTAAATAAAAAAATACTACAATAGTTTGTATTCGAAGTGATCATGAAACAGAATTTGAAAACCAATATTTTAAAAATTTTTACAATGAAAATGACATTGAGTATAATTTTTCTACACCAAAGATCTCATAACAAAATGGTATAGTTGAAAGAAAAAATAGAATCCTAATACATATGGTCCATACCATATTGTGTGAAAGAAATTTACTCAAATACTTTTGGATTGAAGCCATCAATACAGTATATTACATCCTAAATAGAGTTTCAATCTGACCTATTTTAAAGAAAACCCCCTATGAGCTTTAGAAAGAAAAAAGACCTAATATTAACTACTTTCATATTTTTAGTTGCAAATGCTTATTCATAATAATAAAAAAAATAATCTAAATAAAATTGATGCTAAGTCAGATGAGGATATCTTTCTTGGATACTCCACAACCAGTAAAGCATACACAATCTTCAATAAACGCACTTTGATTGTTGAAGAATCCACTCATATCATTTTTTATGAAGCTAACAATCCTTTTTCGAAAAATGAAGACTTGCTTGATGATGATACAGATACCCTAGAAAATGGTTTAAAGGAGCTCAATTTGAAAGAAAAATCAACCCAAAGAGAAGATGAAGCAACAAAGAATGTTGAACAAGAGAAGAGTGCTGAACAAGAGATAACTAGAGCGTATAGTGATTTGTCCAAAGAGTGAAGGTATGTACATAACCATCCAAAAGATCCTATTATTGATGATCCTTCACAAGGGATAAGAACTAGAGCTTCATTCAAAGATACTTTTGATTATCTTACTTTTTGTCTCACAAATTAAACTTAGAAGAGGCTGAAAATGACTCTAACTGGATGATTACTATGCAAGAAGAACTTAATCAATTTGAAAGAAATAATGTTTAAACTCTAATTAGTAGACCTACTGACCACCCCATAATTGAAATAAAATAAATTTTTAAAAATAAATTAGATGAATATGATAATGTAATTAGAAATAAATCTAGACTAGTAGCTAAAAAATATAATCAAAAAGAAAAGATTGATTTTGATGAAACATATGCTTCCGTAGCAAGATTAGAAGTAATTAGACTATTAGTTGCTTTTGCTTGCTACATGAATTTTAAATTATTTCAAATGGATGTAAAGAGTGCCTTCTTGAGTGGTTATATCTCTGAAGAAGTATTTGTAGAATAACTCTCAGTATTTGAAAATTATTTTTTTCCAAATCATGTGTTTAAATTGAATAAGACATTGTATGGATTAAAACAAGCACCTAGTGCTTGGTATGAAAGATTAAATAGATTTTTATTGGATAACAAATTTAACAGAGATAGTATAGACACAACATAATTTTTGAAAAAGAAAAATAATGATCTTCTTGTAGTTCAAGTATATGTAGATGACATCATTTTTGAAACTACTAATGAGGATCTTTATTAAGAATTTGTGAGTTAATGCAAGAAGAATTTGAGATAAGCATGATGGAGGAGCTTATCTTCTTTCTTGGGCTTCAAATCAAACAAACAAAGAAAAACATCTTCATTAACCAAATCAAGTACGTGAGAGATGCTTAAAAAGTTTGGTATGGAGAATACAAAGGAGATCAACACACCAATGAGCCCCACATACGGACTTGACAAAGATGAAAATCATAAAAATATAAATGAATAGCTCTATACATGTATAATTGGTTCTCTACTCTATTTAGCTGCAAGTAGATTTGATATTTTATTTAATATTTGTATGTATGCAAGATTCCAATCTAATCCTAAAAAATCACACATGTTAGCTGTTAAGAGAATATTTAGATATCTTGTTAACAGTCAAACCTTAGGCTTATGGTATTCTAAACAATCTACACTTAATCTAAAAGGATACTCAGATACTGATTATGGAGGATGTAGAATAGATAGAAAGAGCACTAGCAGTACATACCAATTTTTAGGATTAAATTTGATCTCTTGGTATAGTAAGAAGCAAAACTCCATAGCTTTATCAACGGCTGAGGCCAAATACGTTGCTGTGGAGAGTTGTTGTTCTCAAATACTATGGATTAAGCAGTAACTCGAAGATTTTGAAATCAAGCAAAACAAAATACCTATAAGGTATGACGGCACCAGTACTATAAACTTAACTAAAAATCTAATTCAATATTCTAGAACTAAGCACATTAAAATTAGACATCATTTCATTAGAGATCATGTACAGAATAATAATATTATATTTGAATTTATTTCAATTGAAAATTAATTAGTTGACATTTTCACTAAGCCATTAAACGAAGATAGATTTTCAAAAATTAAGGGTGAACTTGGAATCTGTGATCCTTTTTGAAATTGAATAGATTATTCTATGTGTTTGATGTGTTTTATACTTTCTCATGCTATTTACATTAATTCTTTTGAGTCGAGATAGTTCGAAAAAAATCAATTTTAAATCTGAACTGAATTCATTTTTTGATACTGTGCTTGAGTCAATTCGTAAAAGTCTCGAGTCAACTCGATGCTCGAGTCAACTCCAAAAGGAGTCGAGTTGAGTCGAATGTCACAGACTCAATTTTTTTTAATAGAGGATCATAATTTTTTTTATTTTATCCTTTCTCCTATTCCGTAAGTCCTCGAGTCCTCTCTTGTCGAAACCCCTCTCGACTCCCTCCAATCCTTCCAATCATTGTTCCATCCCATTTTTCCCTGAAAATTTGAGTTTCAAATGGCACGAAAGAGGAAGACAGCTACTAGCAAGCATCCCAGCAGCTCTCAATCAGCTAGAAAAAGGTCAAAGTTATAGAGGAAAACTCCACAAGGGTCGACACCCATTTCTCACCCTCCTCATTGATTCATGGCTACTAGAGCTGTCCCAACCGAAAAAAAGATGGATATTGACTTTCTGGATAGAGAGCATTTTCAGATTGGTACTTGAATCAGGCAACAAAGATGGGTCAAGCCATGCATGCACGAGGTACCCATTTATCCCGACCTTGTTAGAGCCTTCTTTGAGAATATAAAATTCTAAGGGAAGATTGGTTTGGGGTCGGTGATGAAAGGAGTGAATATTGCCCTAGATGAGAGGAATTTAGGGCGATCATTAAAAGTACCTAGGTAGGAGATCTGCTATTTAGACTTAGATAACAAAATAGAGACCTTGAAATATATTAGGAAAAGAAAAAATATGGCAAACATTGGTGAAATTAAAGCCAGACAGCTATCTGTTGAGTTGAGGTTGCTGCACAATGTAGTGGCTCACTGTATTTATCCTAAAACTGGATGGCATGACTGGGTAGGAGAAAGAGAACATGCTGTGATGTACTATATGGTTCAAGGAACAGAAATAAAGTTGCCAGCCATGATGCTTCAAAACATCAAGGACGTGGCAAATCGGTACAAGACATGTTTGCCTTATACGATGGTGTTTACATTGATCTTCAAAGAGTTTGGAGTCAGTTTAGATGGAGAAGACTTCAAAGATCTTGAGCACTCAAACTATTTGAATGAGGGCACTCTTCACCAGATGAAGCTTGAGAAGAGGGGAGACAGATGGGTAAGAAGAAAATCTGGACAAGAGGATATGGAGCGAGAGTGAGAGGTGGCTGAACTTGAACCACAAGTTGAAGCTAGATCTGGGCCATCTTCTCTAGCAACAACATCAGATTCAACAGCACCAGCAAAGGCTCAATTCTTCACCCCGAGATCCCCCCACACTCCTCGAGTGCAATGGAGTCATAATTTTTCTGTAGAGGGGATTACTGATTAGTTTTTGGATAGAATGGAGAGGTTGCTTGATGATTTCAAGTCTCAGATCCTTTAGAGCCATGAAGCACTTTGTGAGAACACACAGACTCAGTTTCAACAGCTTCATGGAGAGTTGCTGAAGATCACCTTGAGACTTGAGAGCTTAGAGAGAGTTGCAGATTCCAGGACTGACTCTTCATCCTTCAGGACTGATGTTTCCGCTCTTCGATAGTACATCTTTCAAAGTTTAAAGGAGATGAAGATTTCTTCTGAAGGACGGTATGATTTTATCATACATTAGATGAGTGTCTTGTCTCAAAATATAGACATATTCGAGAAAAGACAACATAAGACAGCTGAGGAAGTTGGTTAGATGAAAGCTGAGGTCGTCAAAATTCTGAGAAGAGCTGAGGAGATCATGGTGTCACAGTATGCCGGTGCAGAACTACTTGTCACTGCATTTCGATAGATTGAGGAGCATTTGGATCAGCTATAGTCTCAGATATCTCTGTCTACCACTCAGATCAGACCTTCCCCTCCCTAACCCCTTACTTCTTCTACTAGATCTCCTTTCAATGCCACTGTCAGATCTGGCACTGACTTTCCTCTATTTCACCCCGAACTTTTTGCTTGCACTCAAAGCAAATCAACCACTCCATCTTCCTCCTCATCATCTTATCCTCCTGACCCCATTATTGCGGAAGTGCCAGATGAAAAAACTAGAGTCTTTATCTTAGATTATCCTAAATCTAGTTTTATGTTTTAGCTATCTTTTCTTGTAATAGATGTTATATTGTTTGGATACCCCATTTTTGTAAACAATACAATCTATTAATGAATATCTATCTCTCTTTATCTCATTGTGTACTATTTCATCTTCTTATATTGTATTGTGTTTCCATGTGAATGACTTTTATGAATGTCTACTTCCAAGTTACACACTCTAGACTGGACAACACACCTTATAAGAAATTTTTAATTAGAATTACATCAAATTAAATAAGTAAGTCTAGCCTAGAAATTAAATTAAAAAAGTAAACCTACCAAAGACCTCTTGCTACACTTACATCCTAATTCTCCTCATGTGATTTTGATGATGACAAAAAGGAGGAGAATGAGTAAAGAGAAATGGACAATGCTTCATAAGGATAATGTAAAAATTTGAAAATTTTGATTTAAGCATAATCTAAGGGGGAGCATAATTGGAACTTAAAAATTTAAAATTATAAATAATTTTTTATGCAGCACAATGTGAGGGAGAGTATTATTAAAAATCTAAAAACTTGAAGCATTTGATTACCTTGTAATTATTTGTACATATTGTATATCTTATTTATATTAATTATTCTTTAATAAGTACTCAATATTTTGTTATTATTAAAAAGGGAGAGATTTTTGATCTCCTAAATGATTTTGATGATGATCAAATATTGGAGCACATAATTACTAATATTTTCTTTTTAAGTGTCGTAAAGATTGGAAGAAAGAGAGCTATTTCAACAAAATGAGATAGAAACCAAGTAAATTCATTATAGAGCCCAAGTGACATCAAATTGGAGCTAAAGTCAAGTAAAAAAGGCTTTGGAAAAGGTTCGAATCGACTCAGGAGAGTTTGGAGTCGACTTTGGCATGGTTTGGGCACTGGCACACAAGCTTTGCACGGGATCGAGCAGACTCGGAATCATCCAAGTCGACTCTATCTCAGATGATAGAAAGCATATTTCTATCCACTGAGATCGAGTCGACTCTCAGGTTTTTGAGTTGACTCGAAGGTGACAATCGAATCAACTCCAATAGATTCGAGCTAACTGTTAGAAATAGTGTCCCAAAGCCAATCGTCTGCCTATTGACGGTTGTGCTCATTTTTGTATTTGTACATGAATTATGAGTTAATAAAAATTATTTTGATATTTTTTCATCATAAAATATTTCATCTTCTAATGAACTCCTATGTTGTAGTGAAGTCCTTAGGACTATTTAGACTCGACAAAGGAGGATTTATTGTTTAGTCCTTAAATCTGTTCGCGACCAAACGATACGTTGTTACCAAGATGACAACGTTTATCAAGCATAAGTCATTGTGTGCCATATAGGTTGGTTGTCCTCTTAACCAATGAGTGTGGAGACACTGGTATGGCATACAGGTGAGATGTAAGGGTACATCTGCACTGAACGTGACCAACTAAAGGTATTGTGTTCTGAACACATTACAGTAAAGTGTTTACTGTTCGAATTTGAATTTCAAATTTAAATGAATGCATGCTATATATCATATTTAGATCCTTGCGTAGGATAAATTTATGTTAATTAATTAGATTAACTAATATTTTTTTGCTGTAAAATTATAATTTTAAAAAAGTTTTAAAATTATCATTTTACCCCTACACTGAATTTTTCCCAAAACTAACTCCATCTTCGAGATTCAAAAATTTCAGAGAGCTGATTTTGGGCACCTAAGAGTGAGCAGACTCAAGGTACAGTCGAGGCAACTCGAGAAGATAGTCGAGTCAACTCGAAGATAGCCAAGTTGACTCGAGATGCGACTGACAGCCTTTAATGGCTAGTTTTGTAACTATGCTGATTTATTCTCAACAGCTATATATCATCTCCAACGATCAAAAATGGCTAGTTTTGGACTCCAGCAACTTCAAACTTGATGGAAATCTTCATATTTAAGAGGAAAAAAAGGTTACTGTTCCATTGAGAGAAGAAGAAAAAAATTTTTAAACTTCCTGCATTCAAGAGAGTTCACCTACTTACAATAAAAAATCTCTTGATTCTTTGAAAGTATTGAAGAACTTTTGAAGAGCATTAACTTCAAGCATTCAAGAGGATAACTATTGAGCTACATCGATAATAAATTTGCTCAACCAAGGAGCTTCTTTTATTGTAACATTTCTATTCTTATTTTTTTACTGTAATTAATTTCAGCAGGAGCTGAAACTAAAGAAAAGGTTTAATCCACCCTTGTAATTGGATTGTAGAGCCTTAGTTAAGATGTGTAAAGGTTGTGGTTGTAAACCTAAGAAAAAACTAATTGGATTTGTAGATACTAGGCCCGATTAAAAATCCAATTCACTACCCCCCCTCTTGGGTTGTTTGGCTAGGCAACACTTCTTGTCTCGAATTTCCAAATCAAACTCTTGCAGAAGAAGGATCCATCTAATTAGTCTGGGTCTAGTGTCCTTCTTAGATAGCAGATGTCTTAGTACAGTATGATCAGAATAGACTAAGACCTTCGAGCCTAAGAGATGGGATCTGAATTTATCTAATTATTTCTCAATGGTAGTGTAGTGCAATTATACATCAAAAAGGGTTTTACTTCTGCAAAAAATTATATGGAATTTTTTATTGATCCTTGGTCCTAAGACTACTCCTACAGCATAGTCAGATGTGTCGCACATTATCTTAAAGGGTAGGGAACAATTTGGGGGTCGAATGATGGGTGCGGATGATAGTGCAGTGCACAAAGTGTGAAATGCATTCAGACAATCTTCATTAAAGTTGAAAGTTTTATCCTTGGCAAGGAGGTTGCACAACGATCTCGATATTTTGCTAAAATCTTTAATGAAGCACCTATAGAACCCAGCATGGCCTAAGAAAGATCATATTTGACTGACAAAGGTCAGAGATGGTAGTTTTGAGATTGTTTCTATTTTAGCCTTATCTATCTCGATTTCTTTCTCAGATACAATATGTCCGAGTATAATTTCTTTACGAATCATGAAATGGCTCTTTTTCTAATTTAACATCAAATTTAATTCTGTACAATATTTAAGAACCTTTAAAAGATTTTGGAGACATTCGTCAAATATGGCCCCAAACATCAAAAAGTTATCTACAAATACTTTCAAAAATTTTTCAACCATGTCTGAAAAGATTGACAAGATGCTGAAAGAACCAGATCTAGGGTTTCAGGGTTAGATCTTGAAACTTTTTCAAGATCAGACAGTGGAAGACTAAAATAAATCAAAATTTATCTTATAAAACTAGAGAATCCCTAGATTTAAGATCCTATTACATGATTATTATATGGTATTAAATCAGAAATTAAAATATAAAGTGCAAGAACTACATGTTGATCATATCAACATGTTTCTATACTACATCTAATGTATGTAAAATATAATAGATCAGATCTATTACCTAGCAAGTTAGACGTTCTAACTTTGCTGATCCAGGTTTGAAGATGATGTTGCAAGCCGCACATACATCTGACCTCTAGGAGTCATCCACACGAGTCCACGAATCATGATCAAAAGTCCTGGTCTAGGAAATCAGCACTGTATGCTAGTACTGTACTGATCCTTCTTCGATGATCGATCAGATGCCTCCTTCTTCTTGATTTAAATTTTTTCAAAGATGAGAAGTAGAAGAAAGAGTTTTAGATATGAGACACTCTCATAAAACTCATAGATAGAGGAAGAAAAGAGGTGAACTCAGCAACCCTAGAAGAAGACCCTCTTCTTCTACTCTTTGCTCTCACCTAGATACCTAGTTTTATGTCTATTATATCTCAATGTCCCAACACACTTATTCTCTGATTTTCACACACCCCAAAGGTCTCTCAATGCTCTATAATCCACAAAAAACTAAAGAAAAAATTTGACTTAAATAAAGAGATATGAAGAATCCTTGTCTAGATCAAATATCTAGTCAAGGAAAATCCAAACAGGACAAGATAAGTGATGCCCAACTCTTGGGCGCCCCTTCCTTCTTTTTCTGCCATCGACCACCAAGAAAGGGTGCACAATATGTGCCATAAAATCCATAAAAATATTTGAAAAATTTGGGATAAAATCAGTGCCATAAGGAAAGAGTTTTGGTTTCCTAAAATTCTAACTCATGAAATTTGAAATCTAAACTAATTCCTACTTTGACTTGATCCACAACGACATTCCATGTAAGAGAGAAAGTGGAAAGCTTTGGACATATATGAAGGCTTGGGAGAGAAGGTTTTGTCACACAAAATAAGAGAGAGTGGGCATGGGGGGCTAAGGTGGCGCAAGGTGGAATCCTAGTCTTACTAGGATTCAATCTATGACTTGTTCAAATTTGGTTTCTCAAACCAAATCAAACAAAAATCAAATCAACCCAATTAAAATAGATATTAACCCAATTAAAAATTTAATTTAATCAAATTAAATTATATTTAAATCTGATTTAATTTTTTAATCAAATTAAAAATTAGATTGACCCAAGTCCTAATTGAACTAGGACTAGTTTTTTCTTGCACTTAGCTTACCCAATAAACCAATTGGACTTGATCCAATCAAGCCCAAACTAAATCTAATTAAATTATATTTAATTAGATATAATCTCAGATGGTTTAATCAAATTAAGTCAATTAGCAATCGAATTATTAATCGATCCTCCTGCAACACTTGCACTAGGTTAAATGTCAATCGTATTAATCGTTGAACCCTAAAATGATTTTTAATCATTGATCAACCATCCGATCGGATCGTGAACTCTAATATGTGTGATCTTATAGGTCTGAACCTAAACTGATAGTACAGAAATAAATTTTTATACCAATCGAAGTGACCGTCTAGCAATGATATCCGATGGTCGGATAGATCGAATGTGTAGAACAACATCCTTAGAACCCATACGGATATAGTTTCCATATAATTCATTCCTTTGACCAAAATGCTCATAGGACTTCATCACAACAACGGAGTTCATTAGAAGATGAAAACTTATGATGAAGATGTCAAAAATATATTTTATTTATTAACAAATCAATTACAATACAAGGTTGCTCAACCGTCAATAGGTTGACGATTGACTTTTGGGATATATTTTCTAACAACTCCCACTTGTTCTAAACTCACTTGGCATAGTATCTAATATCCATCTTTGACTTGTGATTGTCGAACTCCTTTATCGTCAGGGCTTTAGTGAAGGGGTCGGTTAGGTTCTCCTTTTCGTCGATCTTCTGAAGGTCGACGTCACCTCAATTTAAGATCTTTCAGATCAGGTGGAAGCGGCACAAAATATGCTTCGTTCTCTAGTGTGCTTTGAATTTTTTTGCCTGAGCAATGGCACCAGATCTATCACAGTAGAGCAGGACCGGACCATCGAGGGAGGATGCTACTCTGAGCTTGATGATGAATTTCCTCAGCCACACCGCTTCCTTCGCAGCATCCGATGCTGCGATGTACTCTGCCTCACAAATAGAGTCTGCCACAATATATTGCTTGAAACTTTTCCAGCAGATGGCTCCACCATTCAGAGTAAAGATATAATCTAACATGCTTCTACTGTCATCATGGTCAAATTGAAAGTTAGAGTCTGTGAACCCCATAAATTTTAGATCTGACTCACCATAAACCAACCATTGGTCCCTAGTATTTCTCAAATACTTAAGGATAGCTTTAACCACTTTCCAGTGGTTTTCTTCAGGATCAGATTGGTATCTACTCACTACTCCTAGTGAGTATGCCACATCTGACCTTGTACATATCGTGGCGTACATGATAGATCTCACGGTCGAAGCATATGGGACTCTACTCATACGCACTCTGTCTTCAGGAGTTGTCGGATAATCCTTCTTAGAGAGAGAAATTTTATGGCCTATCGGTAGATAGCCCTTCTTAGAATTCTCCATGCTGAACCTCTTTAGCATAGTGTCTATGTACGTGGACTGGGATAATCCAAGCATCCTTTTAGATCTATCCCTATAGATCTTCATCTCTAGGATGTAGGATGCTTCACCCATGTTCTTCATAGAGAACTGCGATGATAACCAAACTTTTATTCTCTGTAGTGTGGAGATGTTATTTTCGATTAAGAGAATGTCATCTACATACAAGATAAGGAATACCACAACTGCACCATTTGTCCATTTATAGATGCAGGGCTCTTCTCTGTTCTTAACGAAGCCATATGTTTTGATCGCCTTATCAAAATGCATGTTCTAACTCTGAGAAGCTTACTTCAATCCATAAATAGATCTCTGAAGCTTGCACACCTTGAACTCATTTGTGGATGTAAATCCCTCAGGTTGTATCATCTACACCTCTTCGGTCAGCTCTCCATTCAAGAAAGCTGTCTTTACATCCATCTGCCAGATCTCATAATCCAGATGGGCAGTTATTGCAAGCATTATCCGAATGGATTTGAGCATTGCCACAGGAAAGAACGTCTCATTATAGTCAATACCATAATGTTGACGATACCCCTTGGCAACCAGACGGACTTTATAGGTCTCCATCTTTCTGTCTGCGCTCTTCTTCTTTTTGAAGATCCATTTACACCCAATGAGTTTAACCCCTTTAGGTGGGTCAACTAATGTCCATACATCGTTGATCTTCATGGACTCCATTTCGAATTTCATGGCTTCAAGCCATTTCTCAAAATCAGAGCTGTGCATTGCATCCATATAGATGATCGGATCCTCATCGTTCTCATTGAGTTCGATGGAATCACCATCCCGAATCAAGAAATTATAGTATCTGTCCGACTGATGCGGTATTCTACCGGATCGCCTTAATGGTGCAGGTACATTAGGCTCCGAATCTGATCTAATCAAATTCGACTCAGGTTCAGCTATTGGTGTCGGTCCTTCTACCTGTTGAACTTCATCAAGTTCAACCTTAGAGGCAACGGTTCCTTCACCAAGGAACTCCTTTTCTAAAAAAAGTTGCCTTAAGGCTGACGAACACCTTTTGTTCATCAGCATGGTAGAAAAAATATCTTTTGGTCTCTTTGGGGTACCCTATGAATGTGTTGCAGACCTAGGTCCAAGTTTATCTGTAACTAACTGTTGGACATAGGTCAGACACCCCCAGACCCTAAGGTGTGAAAGTGCTGGCTTACTTTCTATCCATATCTTATATGGAGTCTTAATTACAGACTTACTTAGAACCCTATTTAACAGATAACAAGCTAATTCGAGTGCATATCCCCAGAAGGATATCGGCAAGCTGACAAAACCCATCATAGATCGGATCATATCTAACAGAGTCCGATTTTTTCTTTCAAAAAATACACCATTATGCTGTGGTGTTCCTGGAGGAGTCCATTGGGAGAGAATCCCATTCTCTACTAGATATGTGAGAAACTCACCAGAAAGGTATTCCTCTCCTCGGTCAGACCGAAGTGTTTTAATACTCTTCCCAGTTTGTTTTTCTACTTCACTTTGGAATCATTTAAATATTTCAAATGAATCCGACTTATGTTTCATCAAATAGACATATCCATATCTAGATAGATCATCCATGAAAGTGATGAAGTAGAAATATCCACCTCTAGCACTTGTGCTCATGGGCCTGCATACATCAGTATGTACTAGGCTCAAGAGCTCAGTAGCTCTCTTACCTTTTTCAGTAAAAAGTGACTTGATCATTTTTACCAAGAAGATAGGACTCACAGGTTGGAAGTGATTCACAATCACTGACTTCGAAGATTCCCTCTTGAATCAACCTATTTATCCCGTTCTTGTTTATATGACCTAGTCTATAGTACCATAAGTAGATATCTGATACACTATCTAATCTAGGATGTTTGCCAGTAGAATAGACTACGTTAACAGGTTGTGATAATATATACACACTATTGTTCAAATGTCTACAAAAAATAGTAACACCATTCATAATGATATTACAAACTTGTTTCTTTATTGAAATTTCATAATCATTTTTGGTCAGAAGGTCTACAAAAATAATATTTAAAAAAAAACTGGGACAGAAATGACAATCATTAAGAACAACGGTATGAGACTCAAATACAAGTTTCAAGATTCCTAATGCTAGAACTGAAACTGGTCTTCCATCTCTAACGTTTAGGAACCTCTCATCTTGCTCGAATCTCCTACTGACCTGCAACCCCTGCAACGAATTGCAAATATGGTAAGGGCTACCGATATCCAATACCCAGTCAGTTGTATCACAAATAGAGAAATTATAAGGAGTTATCATATGAATACCTTACCCAGCAACAGCTTGCTTCTTTCTCTGCCTATTCGGATCCAGAGAGGCAATGTACTGAGGATAGTTCCTCTTTCAGTGCCTCTGCTTCTTGCAAAAGAAGCATTCAGCTTGACTTTTATCAGGCTTGATCTTTCTGGTCTGGCCCTGCGCTGATGTCCCAGCCTGAACTTGTACCTTCTTCACTTTCTTCTTCTTGTTATTCTTTCCTTTCTCAAAGGGTCGAGAACCAGAAGACGAACCTCCCACTAAGTTCATCGACTCCTTGTGGAGTTGGTGATCCTTCTCAAAGTTCTGAAGCAACCCCAATAACCCGTGGTAGTTTAGTTCAGACTTTGTCATTCTATAATGAGTGAGGAATGGGAGATAAGACTTGGACAGCGAGTTCAGTATTACATCTTTTCCAAGTTGCTCATGCAAGGGAAAGCCGAGCTTGCTCAAACGCTCCATCAGCTCGATCATGTATAATACATGATCAGTGACAGAGGCACCATCCTGTATTTTGGCGTTGAAGATGGCACAACTAGTTTTGTACCTCTCCACATCATCGGGTGTGCCAAAGGCATCCTCCAACACTTGAAGCATGTCCTTTGGCTGAGCCATCTCAAATCTGCGACTGAACTTGTTACTTATGGCAGCAAGCATGATGCAGCGCACTGTGGTCCAATCACTGAGCCACTTCTAGTAAGTGTCTCTAACTGTTCCATGTACATTGGCAGCTGGCTCCTCAGGTGCAGGATCCGTTATCACATATAGGATCCGTTCATACTCTAGGACAATCTTCAACTTTCAGTACCAGCTATCGAAGTTGGGTCCCACCAAATTTTCATTGTCCAACAATGATCGGAGCGATAGGAAAGTGGCCATATCTGCATAAAGAAAAATTATAACCTAATTAGTAATTGATTTATTAAACCTAAAGATTTAGACTTTAATCAAAAAGTTTCTCTCATTATTTTATTCGAATTGATAGTCTCTACCTCCAATTCAAAGAATTACCCTAATTCCTTAGTGGGTACTAGAATCCACTTAGACTGCATACAAGCCCAACTTTGGTTAGCCAACCCATGTACATCTAAGGGTAGGTTTATAACCAATTATTTCTCTAAATAATTTTTAGTAATTTTAATTTTTCCCCAGTCCCTAATCAGTAGGCTTTGGCCTCTACTGAAAAGGTGTGGTTAAGTCCAACCATTAGCATGACCATACTTGGCCCATCTAGCAAATGAATGATTAGGCCTAACTTTGGTTGGCTAACCTAACCACCATTTAGAAAGATGCAGTCAAGAAATCATATTATGAATGATAATTCCATCAGCCGATAAGCACCAGACCTTTGGGCCTCCAATGATTATCCAACTGATGGACCCATTATCATCCACTTAATAGCAGGCTATGATCTAGCTATCACCATAACTATTTTATTTTAAGGACCTTATAATTTTAGAAGATTTAATTGATTTAGAGAAGGAGGTCAGATAAATCAGCTTATCATGATCCTCCCACTGGCTTCATCAAGTCAGCTTAAGGGAGACCATTAAAAGGACTGGTCTAGGAGCACCTAAATCAGTCACACTGATTTATCTAGCTGACATGGATCAGCTCGAATAGTCAAGGGATCCGATCAAAATATAATTTCACCAAGAGGCCAGGTAAGTTCTATCAGTGGGAGGGTCTGCCAAAGCTTGCCTTAGACACCATAAAAAATAGCCAGGTAAGCGGGCTGCCAATTAAAAACCATCAGTCTGATTTACCTTAGACACCAACTGATTTAATTAATTTTGATTAGATCAACCTAACAATTCGTGCTAGACCGCTTAGCCAAGAATCAAGTCTATTTGGTTCTCGTTAAAGACATAGACTTGACCAACTACAACTCTTATAATTGATCTAGAGAATTCTTGACCTAATCTAAGACAACAATTGATTAGATTTAATCAATTCTCTAATTAAATCCATCTTTAATCTAACCTTAGGTCTAACCCAATTAATGGACCTAATTTTCACTAACCCATTAACCCAATGTGTTATGGTTTGTCTTAGGTTCTTCAATTCACAATCTTAGAACCTAATCAAACAACTTCTTAACTCTCAATTAAGTTTTGAGCTGAGGGTTGAGGTTCGACTTTTCGAAAATAATTTCATGTTTGTAAAATATTTTTATAATATGGTTCTACCAACCAAGTTGCATGTTTGATTCATAATCAAAATACAAGTGAAATAAGCATGAAACTACTTTAGATCTATTGGTGCAAAAATTCGCTTACATCGGAGAAGCTGAAGTTGAGGGAGTCGCGGTCGCCACCGGGACCTGCAAAAGAAGTCTCAACCGGAGGTGGGGTTGCTCCGGCAAGACCCTCCGACGCTCAAGTCAGTTCTCTACCTCAACAAGAATGGAGTGCTCGAACGGAAATTTTAGCAGAGTTTTTGGGATAGAAAATAGGGCTTAGAGAATAACGTATCTGGAGTCTCCTTTTTATAGGCAGAGCGAGCGACAGACTGATAGTGATGTTTGTAACCGTCTGGCAGTGGGCTGCCCATGGTCAGGAGTTTATCATGAAGAGTAATGGGGTGGAGTCGTGGCTGTCACCATGGCTCGCCACGTGGAATCAGTTGCGGGGAGTGGAGCGGCGTTCATTGTCGTGACTCACCAGGGAGTGGTGGAACCGCACAGGATCCGTCGCAGGGAGTGGAGCAGAATCGTGGCCATTAGTACGGCCTGCCAGGGAGTAATGGAGCTGTGTAGGGTTCGCCGCAGGGAGTGGAGTAGAATCGTGGCCGTTAGTACGGCCTGCCAGGGAGTAATGAAGCTGCGTAGGGTCCGCCGCAGGGAGTGGAGCAGAATCGTGGCCATTATTGTGGCCTGCCAGGGAGTGATGGAGCCACGTGGGATCCATCACAGGAAGTGGAGCAGTGCTGTCCGTTACTGTGGCCTGCCAGGGGGTCCAGACTTGTCGACCGAAGTTCGGTTGGAGTCGGTAGCTGGAGTCGGAAGCGAAGTCCGACACCTGTAGGAGCTCGGACAAGGTCTTCCTACAGTCGAAATAGAAGATGGAGTCCGACTCCCGTAGGAGTCCGAACGAAGTCTTCCTGCAGTCGAAATAGAAGATGGAGTCCGGCTCCCGTAGGAGTCCGGACGAAGTCTGCCTGTAGCTGGTGAGATCAGGCTCCCATAGGAGTCCGATCAAAGTCTACCTGCAATCAAGGTCAGGGATGAAGTCCGGCTCCCGTGGGAGTCTGGACGGAGTTTACCTATAAGTGAAGTCGTGAGCGGAGCTCGGCTCCCGTAGGAATCTGGGCGAAGTCCTTCCGCAGTTGAGGTTGGGGGCGAAGTTCAGCTCCCGTAGGAGTCCGGATGAAGTCTGCAAGCGAAGTCATGGGTGGAGCCCGGCTCCCGTAGGAGTCCGGACGAAGTCTGCAGGTGAAGTCATGGGCGAGATCCAGCTCCCGTAGGAGTCCGGACGTCGCGAAGAATCCGGTCCTGCAATTGGAGTCGGGGGTGAGGTCCGGCTCCCATAGGAGTCCGGACGTCGCGAAGAATTCGGTCGACGCTGGTGGGGTCCTGCCCGTTGGCAAAACTTGGAAGCGTGGCGGAGGCTCGACCGTCAGGGAGGTTTGAAGAGATGTTGCCAGAGGTCGAAAGTCTGTTGGATCCCCGGAGGGTCACTTCCGTCACGAACTTCAGTTGGAGGGTATTTTATACCCAACACCAGTCCTCCTACTTTCGAGTTTGAATTTCAAATGAAGAAAGTACAGAAAGATTATCGCAGTCAAAGTTCTTCCCTCGACATCCGCGCGCGATCGTCCTCAGATATTTTGGCATTTAATACGCGCATGCTGGAGCCTTTTTCCGATTAGGGCGACCCGAAGAGTCTTTTCGAAACTCCCACCGGGATGTGATCCCAAGCGTCGTGCCATGAAAGTCCACAAACGGTCAACCCTAGGTCACGGTGAGTGGGACACGCGGGACATGTGGTGGGCACTGGTTGGTCTAGGGACACCTGCCACCATAACTGCGCCAGGCCCCGTTGCCTATTTAAGCCCCCATCTTTCCTCTAGGGGCTTCACGACATCCTTCTTTCGCCTGAGAGCTTAGCCACTCGCCACTCCATCGGTGCCCCTTCCGACTCCGAGCGTCTTTCGCGTCGGTCTTTGCCATCTTCGTCGGCTTTCCGCCGCTTCCGGTCCCCCGAGTCTCTCCAAGGGGTTCCCCCGCTGGGGCCTCCGCCCCGGAGGCCAATCTCAAGATGATGTCACAGACTAAGAAGAGTGCAAGGAGGAGAACAGCAGTCTGCGAGTTCTCCAGTTGTCAAACTGTTGCTGAGGGTTTCTGCCGCCTTAACTGGGGCTCAAGGGAGAATTCCTTCAACAACATGGGTTTAATAACGGGGACAACCGGTGAAGACGTTCCGCCTGAGAACTTCAGAGTAGCCGAACGGGGCGACACCGGTCAAGGGGGCAGAGCCATCGTCACAAGCCGTGGTGGGATCCTGGATGTCGTCGGGGCCGAGGGACCAGAAGCGGTCGGCGCCGACGGTGGGGCAGCAGAACTTGTTGCGGAGACGGTGGAAGTAGCGCATGCCGACCTTACCGAAACACCCAGGACGGTGGTTGTCATGGAGCACATGGCAGTGGCGCATGTCTTCGGCGCCACCGCTGCCTCCGGGGTAATTCCGGTTCTTCTTGAAACAGGTCATCGTCGCCGCTGCCATTGCCCTTGCTGCCCCCTGGAATCTATCCCAACCTTTTCCCCCTAGGATTGGGATTTCGGAGGTGGAGCGGAACGAGGCAGGGGGTGAGAGCCGAGAGGCTTGTCACACGTATTGGAAAATGCTGCTGGGAAGGATAGAACTGGGAAGAGAAGTCTACAGCTCGAAGTGACCTCCGGTGTATCCCTTTCGAGTCTTGTAATAATGTTTTCTTTTTCTGGCCCTCCGGATCTTGTAACGTACATCGAAAAATGAGAAGAAGATTTTGTTACTTCGTTTGCGCTTTGCGTCGAATTGTTATCTGCCGAACTTCCTCTCTTTACCATTGTTGTTGTTGTATTCCCTTCTCTTTACTTCTCTTCTTCTTTCTCTCTTTTTTTTTTTTTTTTTTTGACGTCGTCCATAGGTTGCCGGTAGTGGTCACGTCGGCTCGCCTTTCAGTTGTCCTTCTCCTTCAACTAATGGCTCTGTAATGTATATTGGATGAATAATATGAGAAGGGAAATTTCTGCTACCTCTTATGCTCACGGGTTGAATTGTCGCTTGCCGAGCTTCTTTTCGACCTTCGCATCATTCGGAGGTATCCGATTGCCATCGTATCGACCCATCCTTTTCATCCATGGCCGCAGATTTGTCTGGGCCCGCTCGGGTTTGGTGCCCCCCATCAGGGCTCGGGCTTGGAGGTCTGATCTTTCGTCACCTCGAGGAAGTCTCATCTCGGGCTCGTGCTGAGAGCTTTCTTGAGAGCTGGGGTCCTTGATAAGAACCCCAATCCTTCCTGAGACGGGGTTCTCTACATCTTCGATGCTGTTTGTTTTCCATTCGTCACTGACGTGGTCCATCGCCTTCCTTTTTAGCCCCTCCTCCCTTTTTCTTTTTCGTTTGGAATTTTTCCTCAGCTCTTGGTGGGGCTGCGGGAGTCCGGCTCCCGTAAGCAATGTCGGGGCAAAGTCCGGATGGAGTTTACCTGCAATTGAAGTTAGAGGTGAAATCTGGCTCCCGGATGGAACTTACCAGCGGTCGAAGTTGGGGATGAGGTTTCGACTCCCGTAAGAGTCCGGAAGGAGTTTTCTTTCGATCAAAGCCGAGGACGAAGTCCGGCTCCCGCAGGAGTCCGGGCGAAGTTTGTCCGTAGTTGAAGTTGGAGGCGGAGTCCGGCCCCCATGGGAGTTTGGACGGAGTTTACCGATGGTCGAAGCAGGAGACGAAGTCCGGCTCCCGTAGGAGTCCGGATGGAGTCTTATTGCGAAGGGGCCGCTAGGGAAGGTCCCCCCTTTTTCTCTTCTGGTCTTGAACGATCAGAATTTAATTGATGCCGGGATGAGATTCTTTTCCTATTTCTGTCGTAACAGGTTTCAGCTCTGGTTAGGACGAGGTCCTCCTCTTATCTCTAATGCGGCTGTAGGCGTACATATGGGCGTTGCTGGGCCCTTCCCCTCTTCCGGTCTAAAGAGAACTGGGCCTTCGACTTTGCTCGAGTTAGGGCGAGGTTCTCCTCCTGTCCCTAACAGGGCTGTGGGGGCGCGTATGGGCGTTGCAGGGCCTCTTCTCCCATCTGGTCTAAAGAGAACCAGACCTTCGACTTTGCTCAAGTTAGGGCGAGGTTCTCTTCCTGTCCCTAACAGGGCTGTGGGGGTGCATATGGGCGTTGCAGGGCCTCTCCCCCCATCCGGTCTAAAGAGAATCGGGCCTTCGACTTTGCTCAAGTTAGGACGAGGTTCTCCTCCTGTCCCTAACAGGGCTGTGGGGGCGCAAATGGGCGTTGCAGGGTCTCTCCCCCCATCCGGTCTAAAGAGAATCGGGCCTTCGACTTTACTCAAGTTAGGGCGAGGTTCTCCTCCTGTCCCTAACAGGGCTGTGGGGGCGCATATGGGCGTTGCAGGGCTTCTCCCCCCATCCAGTCTAGAGAACCGGGCCTTCGACTTTGTCGAGATGAAGTTCTCCTCCTGCTTCTGATACAGTTTGTTTGGACTGCCCTGTCGATGTAAGATAGTGCCAAGGGGGGAGATATGTAGATATACAACTTTTAATTAAAATAAAGTTATTGGTAGTACATCCATAAGTTTTTCGACCTCCATGATCGCGGGAGGTTTGCTCCTCCGAGCTCCTTAAGATAATAAGTTCCAGGCCGGACTACTTCTTTGACCTCATACGGGCCTTTCCAGTTTGGGGCGAGCTTCCCTCGATCCTGAGGTTGCGAGACAGCGGCTCGTCGAAGCACTAGATCTCCTGCTCTAAAGACTTTGTTCTTGACCCGGGAGTTGTAATAGCGAGTGACTTTCTGTCTGTAGGCTGCCATTCGAACCTGAGCTACCTCCCGCCTTTCTTCCAGCCGGTTGAGGTTGGCTTTAAGACCTTGCGAATTTTGATGTTCGTCGAATGCCATGACTCGTGCCGACGGAAGTTTAAGCTCAATTGGGATGACGGCCTCCGTTCTGAAGGCTAAAGCAAAGGGGGTCTCCCCTGTGGGCAGTCTTTGGGTAGTTCGATATGCCCACAACACATGATAAAGTTCGTCCGCCCAAGTTCCCTTCACCTTTTCGAGCCTTGTCTTGATCTCCTGCAGAAGGGTTCTGTTAGTCACCTCAGCTTCGCCGTTCGCCTGAGGATGGGCTACTGATGTGAAGTTATGGGAGATGTTTAGATCTTCACAGAATTCGGCGAATCTTGCTTCCATGAATTATCGCCCATTATCAGTGATTAGGATCCTGGGCAGACCGAACCTGCATACGATCGACTTCCAGACGAAATCTTGCACTTTTGCTTCTGTGATTTTTGCTAGTGGTTCAGCTTCAACCCATTTGGTGAAGTAGTCGATCGCTACAAGGAGAAACTTCCTCTGCCCCGACGCCATGGGAAAGGGGCCAAGGATGTCCATCCCCCATTGCGCAAAAGGCCATGGGGCACTCAAGGGTGTAAGTTCGATGGCGGACTGTCTCTGGATATTGGCATATCTCTAGCATCGATCACACTTTCTGACATATTTAATCGAATCATGATGCATTGTCGGCCAGTAATATCCTTGACGGAGCAACTTGTGGGATAAAGATCTAGCCCCCAAATGATTTTCGCAGATTCCTTCTTGCACCTCCCACAAGGCATAGTCAGCTTCTGAAGGTCAGAGACATTTCAAAAGGGGCAAAGAGTATGATCTCTTGTACAACTTGCCCTTATAAAGGATGTATCGGGAGGCTTGATTTCTGAGCTTCCGAGCCTCTTTTGCATCCTGGGGGAGAACCCCATCTCTGAGATAGGTTATCAGTGGGTCGATCCAGCTGGGCTCGTGGTCAATTTCCATCACGAGCCGTGATTCTTCTATACTCGGGCACTTTAGAACTTCAAAAAGAATGCCTTTGGGCAATTCGGCCGGAGCCAACGTTGCCAGCTTGGAGAGAAGGTCAGCCCTGGTATTTTCCAACCTCAGAATCTGTCTGATGTTGAAGCTGCTGAAGGTGGGGACGAGCTCCTTTACCTTTTCAAGGTATTTAGCCATGCTGTCCACCCGTGCTTCATAATTTTCGATGACTTGTCCCACTACTAGTTGAGAGTCGCTGTGGACCCGGAGCCGATCTATTCCCAGCTCTTTGGTGATTCTTAGTCCTGTGATCAGAGCTTCATATTCCGCTCTGTTGTTCGTTGCGGGGAACTCAAAATGCAGAGCGTACTCCACGACGATTCCCTCCAGACTGATCAAGATCAGGCCCGCACCTGTGCCTGACATGTTGGAAGACCCGTCCACATTGAGGGTCCAAAAGCAATTAGAGGGATTTGCTTCTTCTTTGGGGGAGTTCGGTCGGGGCTTCAGGCCGTCAATTTTGCCTTGTTCAGATTCGGCCTCCTATGGGATAGTACACTCCACTATGAAATCTGTCAATATTTAGGCCTTCACTGCTGGCCTGGGTCGATAGTTGATGTCGAATTCTGTGAGCTCGATCGCCCATTTTTCCATCCTCCCGGAGGCGTCCGCCCGATGCAAAATCGTCTTGATCGGTTGGTCGGTGAGCAGCATTACGGTGTGCCCTTGAAAGTAGGGTCGGAGCCTCCGGGCTGCAATCAACAAGGCGTAAGTCAGTTTTTCTAATTTGGTATACCTGGTCTCGGCGTCTCTCAACACGCGACTGACATAGTAGATCGACCGTTGGACTTTCGCTTCTTCTTTGACAAGGTATAAAAATAGTTCCTCCCCAGGCTCGGGCTTTGCCAACAGTGGGGGTGAGCCGAGGTAGCTCCTTAGTTCTTCGAACGCTTGTTGGCACTCAGGGGTCCAACAGAAGTTCTTCGGCTGCTTGAGGGTTTGAAAGAAGGGTAAGCACCGTTCGACTGACCTTACGACGAAGCGATTCAGTGCCGCTACCCTCCCTGTAAGGCGCTGAACCTCTTTTATCGATTTTAGGGCGGCCATCTCCTGGATGACGCAAAATTTTTTTGGATTGGCTTCAATCCCGCACCCCGACACCATGAAGCCCAGGAATTTTTCCGAGGTTACTCCGAAAGCGCATTTAGTCGGGTTCAGCTTCATTTTATATTTTCAGAGAGCATCGAAGGTCTCCTCGAGGTCGGCGACGTGGTCCACGAAAGATTTGCTTTTTACGAGCATGTCGTCCACGTAGACCTCCATATTGCGGCCGATCTGCTCCTTGAAGATTTTGTTCACCAATTGCTGGTAGGTTGCGCCTGCATTTTTTAGGCCGAAAGGCATGACCCTGTAACAGTAAAGGCCACGGTTAGTAATGAAAGCAGTCTTTTCTTCGTCTTCCGGTGCCATCCTGATTTGATTATAGCCGGAGAATGCATCCATGAAGGTGAGGAGCTCATGGCCTGAGGTCGCGTCCACCAGTTGATCGATTCTGGGAAGGGGGTAGCTGTCCTTTGGGCAGGTCTTATTCAGCTTTTTGAAGTCTATGCACATCCTCCACTTGCCGTTTGCTTTTTTGACTAGGACAACGTTGGAAATTCAGTCAGGATAATTGACTTCCCTAATGAATCCGGCTTTAAGGAGCTTGTCCACTTCCTCGGCTATCGCCTTCTGCCTCTCTGGTGCATGACCTCAGATTTTTTCTTTCATCGGTTGATGCTTTGGATCGACGGCCAGGCGGTGCTCCATAACTTTCGTGTCAATCCCCGGCATGTCTGTTGGAACCCAAGCGAAAATGTCCGCATTCTTTCGTAGAAAATCGATGAGATGAGTCCGCACCTCCTCCCCCAGGTTGGAGCCGATCATCGCCACATGCTCCGCGTTCCCGTCGTTCAAAGGGATCGGTACCAGATCTTCAATTGGAACGCCCCTCTCTTCAGTGAGGTCGTCGCGAGCATCCAGTCCATCGACTGGACAGGGGTCAGATTGGTCGCTTCTTTGCAAGGCTATGTTGTAGCAGTGTCTGGCCAGGGCTTGGTCTCTTCGGACCTCTCCGATCTCCTGGTTGGTGGGAAATTTTAACTTCAAATGGTAGGTTGACACGATGGCTCGGAGAGCATTAAGGCCAGGTCGGTCGAGGATTGCGTTGTAGGCTAACGGCGCCTTCACCACCAGAAAATTCACCAGAGCCCTGGACTGTCTTGGATATCGACCTGTGGCCACAGTCAAAGTTATTATTCCCTCCATCAGAACAGCATCGCCGGTAAACCCTACCAGAGGGGAGCTAATCGGCCTCAAATGGCCGTCAAGGATGGACATTCTTGAAAAGGCATCGTAGAATAAAATATCGGCCGAACTTCCATTGTCGATGAGAATGCGGCGGACGTCGTAATTTGCTATATTCAAGGAAACTACAACCGCGTCGTTATGAGGGAATTAAACTCTCTGAGCGTCTTCTTCAGTAAAGGTTATGGGCTCCTCAATCTTTTGTCGCTTGGGGGTACGGCCAGTACGTTGGCTGCTTCCTGTCGGGATCCTCCCGAGATGACATTGGCGAAATCCATCGGAGGCCGATTGTCCGACCACTCCATGCCGGCGACCATTGCCGGAGGATGTGGAGCCTGGGAAACCAGAGGCGAGGCCAGAGCCTGAGATCTGGCCGCGGGGGCCATGGGTCGCCGTGTGGATGCTTCGTGAGAAGTCATCGGGCGAGGATCCAGTGGGGGAAGGAGGAGCGGATGTCGGAGAAGATGACCAGAGGCGGTTCCGTTGAGTGCTCCTTTAAGAACAAGGGTACTGCGAAGGTTCAGCCCTTCCTCTAGCGTCAATCCTGTTGGTGCAAAAATTCGCTTGCGTCGGAGAAGCTGGAGTCGAGGGAGTCACGGTCGCCACCGAGACCTGCAAAAGAAGTCTCAACCGGAGGTGGGGTTGCTCCGACAAGACCCTCCGACGCTCAAGTCAGTTCTCTGCCTCAACAAGAATGGAGTGCTCGAACAAAAATTTTAGCAGAGTTTTTGAGATAGAAAATAGGGCTTAGAGAATAACGTATCTGGGGTCCCCTTTTTATAGGCGGAGGGAGCGACAGACTGATAGTGATGTTTGTAACCGTCTGGCAGTGGGCTGTCCATGGTCAGGAGGAGTTTATCATGAAGAGTAATGGGGTGGAGTCGTGGCCGTCACCATGGCTCGCCACGTGGAATCAGTTGTGGGGAGTGGAGCGGCATCTGTTGTCGCGACTCGCCAGGCAGTGGTGGAACCGCACAGGATCCGCCGCAGGGAGTAGAGCAGAATCGTAGCCGTTAGTATGGCCTGCCAGGGAGTAATGGAGCTGCGTAGGGTCCGCCGCAGGGAGTGGAGCAGAATCGTGGCCATTAGTACGGCCTGCCAGGGAGTAATGGAGCTGCGTAGGGTCCGCCGCAGGGAGTGGAGCAGAATCGTGGCCGTTAGTACGGCCTGCCAGGGAGTAATGGAGCTGCGTAGGGTCCGTCGCAGGGAGTGGAGCAGAATCGTGGCCATTATTGTGGCCTGTCAGGGAGTGATGGAGCCGTGTGGGATCCGTCACAGGAAGTGGAGCAGTGCTGTCCGTTACTGTGGCCTGCTAGGGGGTCCAGACTTATCGATCGAAGTTCGGTTGGAGTCGATAGCTGGAGTCGGAAGTGAAGTCCGGCACCTGTAGGAGCTCGGACGAGGTCTTCCTGCAGTCGAAATAGAAGATGGAGTCCGGCTCCCGTAGGAGTCTGGACGAAGTCTTCCTGCAGTCGAAATAGAAGACGGAGTCCGGCTCCCGTAGGAGTCCGGACGAAGTCTGCCTGCAGTCGGAGTAGAAGACCGAGTCCGGCTCCCGTAGGAGTCCGGACGAAGTCTGCCTGCAGTCAGAGTAGAAGACGGAGTCTGGTTCCCGTAGGAGTCCGGACGAAGTCTACCTGTAGCTGGTGAGATCAGGCTCCTGTAGGAGTCCGGTCAAAGCCTACCTGCAATCAAGGTCAGGGATGAAGTCCGACTCCCATGGGAGTCCGAACGGAGTTTACCTATAAGTGAAGTCGTGAGCGGAGCTCGGCTCCCGTAGAAGTCCGGGCGAAGTCCTCCCGCAGTTGAGGTTGGGGACGAAGTTCGGCTCCCGTAGGAGTCCGGACGAAGTCTGCAAGCAAAGTCGTGGGCGGAGCCCGGCTCCCGTAGGAGTCCGGGCGAAGTCTGCAGGTGAAGTCGTGGGCGAGATCCGGCTCCAGTAGGAGTCTGGACGTCGCGAAGAATTCGATCTTGCGATTGGAGTCGGGGGCGAGGTCCGGCTCCCGTAGGAGTCCGGACATCACGAAGAATCCGGTCGACGCTGGCGGGGTCCTGTCCGTCGGCAAAACTTGGAAGCGTGGCGGAGGCTCGACCGTCAGGGAGGTTTGAAGAGACATTGCCAGAGGTCGAAAGTCTGTTGGATCCCCGGAGGGTCACTTCCGTCATGAACTTCGGTTGTAGGGTATTTTATACCCAACAAGATCTAATCTAAATAGGTTCATGTAATTGAAACAATTTTAATTTTAAACTATGCAAATTTTTCAGACAAATATATGATGGTTCTTTGCCTGAGAATTATTAACAAAAAGATTTTATTTTAGATTTAAACACGATTTAAATCTAATAAATTATAAATTTAATCTAGATCATATCTAACAAATTTATGATTAAAGATAGATCTACATGAACTAGGACAACCTTTGCACTGTAAGGAATAAACCTGGGTATAAGAAAAGATCTGGGTAAAATCTCAAAAAAAATTTGGATAAAATCAGTGCCATAAGGAAAGAGTTTTGGTTTCTTAAAATTCTATCTCATTGAATTTGAAATCCAAACTAATTCCTACTTTGACTTGGTCCACAATGATATTCCATGTAAGAGAGAAAGAGTGGAAAGCTTTGGAATCCTAGTGTCGCACAAAATAAGAGAGAGTGGGCGTGGGGGGCTAAGGTGGCGCAAGGTGGAATCCTAGTCTTATTAGGATTCAATCTATGACTTGTTCAAATTTAGTTTCTCAAATCAAATCAAATCAAAACCAAATCAATCTAATTAAAATAAATCTTAATCCAATTAAGAACCTAATTTAGTCAGATTAAATTAGATTTAAATCTGATTTAATTTTTTAATCGAATTAAAAATTAGATTGATCCTAGTCCTAATTGAACTAGGACTAATTTTTTTTTGCACTTGACTTATCCAATAAACCAATTGGACTTGATTCAATCAAGTCTAAACTAAATCTAATTATATTATATTTAATCAAACTTAGTCTTAGCCCATTGGCTTAATCAAATTAAGCCAATTAGCAATCGAATTGCTAATCGATCCTCCTGCAACACTTGCACTAGGTTAAATATCAATCGTATTGATCGTTTAATCCTAGAATGATTCTTAATCGTTGATCAACCATCTGATCGGATCATGAACTTTAATGTGTGTGACCTCATAGGTTCGAACCTAAGTCGATAGTACAAAAATAAATTTTTGTATTAACCGAAGTGACCATCTAGCAATGGTACCCGACGATCGGATAGGTCAAATGTGTAGAACAACATCCTTAGAACCTATGCGGATATAGTTTCCAAATAATTCATCTCCTTGACCAAAATGCTCATAGGATACCTCAGAGTTCAACTGTCAACTCTGATCAGGTTGTCCACATTGTATTTCAAAATATCAAATCCATTTGATGGATTATCCTGGTCATGATTTTGCTAAATTGAAATACAGCGACTCATTCTTCTCCAACTCTTAGAGTGATCAATCCCATCTTGATCACACTCTGACTTTGCAAGTACTTGACTGTGCCCAGAAGCCTTCCATTACTGAATTAAAAATTTAGTTAGTCCAGTATCAAAGCATAATGAGTTGCTTGTAAGTCACTGAGGCGATCTCAGGTCTAAGGGACACTTATACGTATATCCCATCAAAGACATTCTTGACAATAGAATGCTCTGAAGTTGGTCACGTTCCATGATGATGTATCCTTACATCTCATCTGTATGCCATACCAGTGTCTCCATACTCCTTGGTTAAGAGGACAACTAACCCATATGGCCTACAGCGACCTATACTCGATAGAAGCTGTCGTCCTTATTAACAGCCTATCATTTGGTCATGAATAGTTTTAAGGACTAATCGAAAAATTCTCTCTTTATCGAACCTAAATAGTCTTAAGGACTTCATCACAACAATGGAGTTCATTAGAAGATGAAAACTTATGATGAAGATACCAAAAATATATTTTATTTATTAACAAATTAGTTATAATACATGGTTGCTCAACCGTCAACAGGTTGACGATTGGCTTTTGGGACATATTTTCCAACAGATACATCATTGAAAAATGACTGATGCATTACACAGCCCAAAAGGCATCCAACGAAAGGCAAAGGTACCATAAGGGCAGGTAAAGATAGTTTTCTCTTGGTCCTCTGAGAAAATGGGTATCTGATTGTATCTTGAATATCCATCTAGAAAGTAGAAGTAACTCTGACCCAGTAACCATTTTAGGATTTGGTCAGTAAAGGATAGTGGGAAGTGGTCTTTCCTAGTCATGGTATTGAGTTGCCTATAGTCCATATATACTCGCCAACTAATTGTTGTGCAAATGGGTAACAGCTCATCTTTTTTATTTTCCATCATAGTGATACCTGACTTCTTCGGTATCATTTGGGTCGAGCTGACCCATTGCTGTCTGATATCGGATAGATAATGCCTGCATTTAATCATTTCACTACTTCTTGACTACCTTCTGCATATTCGCATTCAGTCTCTTTTGCATGTCTCTACAGGGTCGGCGTCTGCCTCACAATAAATGTGATGCATGCAAATAGAGGGGTCAATGCCTTTCAAGTCAGTAATTGTCCACCCAATAGCTTCTTTGTCCTCTTTTAGCACACCTATGAGATGGGCTTCCTGATCACGGGTTGGGTCTGATGCAATGATCATCGGGACGGTATCATTGGATCCTAAGAATGCATACTTCAGTATGATCGGAAGTAGCTTCAATTCTAGCATAGGTGGAGATTCTAAGGATGGGGTTACCGGTGTACTGGAGGGGGTGGGCAATCGTTCATACTTGATGGTCCATGAAGGAGTGGTTTCTGAGTTGGATGGTTCTAGTAGAGCATTGACTTCCTTCATGTATCCATCATCATCGTAGGTTTTGACATCAGAATAGGCTAAAAAATTTTGCAACGGGTCTTGGGAAAGCATGGTGGGAGTGACTTCTTCACCTAGTTCCTCGAGTGTATTCACCTTGCTAAAGTCATTAATCAAGGGTCCCATGATGGCATTGAACACATTTATCCTTAGCTTTTTATTTCTGAACGACACATCCATGACCCCTATTCTATAGTTAATGCAAGGATTAGCTGTAGCAAGAAAGGATCGATCTAGGATGATGGGAATTTGGCTGGGGTTACTTTCTGATTCCATATCCAAAATGAGGAAGTCTACAGAGAAATAGAACTCATCCATCTTAACTAGCACATCCTCTATCACCCCACGTGGAACTTTGATGGATCTATCAGTTAATTGTAAGGTCATTGATGTGGATTTCAGTTCTTCAAACCCAAAAAATTGGTATATCGAGCTTGGGAGGAGATTAACACTCGCTCCCAAGTCCAGTAGAGCTTTTTTAATGGTTCGACCCCCTATAACGCAGAAAATGATAGGGGTGCTGGGATCCTTGAGTTTGGATGGGGTTGCATGCTGGAAGACTGAGCTGGCTTGCTCAGTGAGGCGAACTTATTTTAGGATATGTGCCCTAGATTTGTACTTATGGATGCACAAATCTTTCAGAAACTTAGCATAGGTTGGGACCTATTTGATGGCATCCAACTGAGGGAGGTTTATATGGACTTGTTTAAATAGCTCAAATATTTCATTCATCTTAACTCCCTTTTTATCCGTGGGTAGAGGGTTTTTTAGAGCACTCGGGAATGGGGACTTAAGTGTGAGTCTTAGAGGAGTTGGTTCATTCCTCTCCTCAGGATCTTCTCTATTTTCAATTGATTCAATTTGGTCTGTGGTTGGGTTGGTTCTTGTGATGGTTGTTCTAAGGTCTTCCCATTTCTTAAGATCATAATGGCTTTCGCATGTTCAGAAATGGTTTCTAAGACATGGAGCTCTCTGCCATGTACTACCCTCTTAATTTTCCAACAGACTGAATAGGTAGTTTACCCTCCTCCCTCCTACTAAGAGCATTAGCTAGTTGACCTATTTGGGTCTCTAGCTTTGTGATTGTCTGGGTGTGAGAGTGGAGGATTTGTTGGATGTCTTCCTTGAAAGGACTAAAACTAGAGAAAGATTGCGAGATATGCTGGTAATGGTTATGAGATGGATTCTGGATTCCTATACTGTGATTCTTGATAATTATGTCTCTGGGGGACTGGGTTAACCATATTTTATGATTTTCAAGAGAAATTTGAGTGATTCCTCCAGCCAGAGTTATAGGTATTCGAGTAAAGGTTATTTACTGACCTAGGAACATTATGGGTTGGGCTTGGTGGGCTTGGTTTCGAACAAACTCAGAAAATTGGTATGCAGCTAGACAATCACCTACAGAGTGGGCGAAACTCGAACAGATCAAATAAGCATCTTGTACTTGTGTGGATGGGGAAGAGGTGGTGTAACCAATTTGTAGTAGTCGATTGAGTTTCTGATAGATTATTTCATCCACCCTCCTATGGATGTCTACCGATTGGCCCATTTCATACAACCCACCTCTTTTGGGTCTCGACGTGGGAGCTTCCCTAAATATGTAATGCAATGAATTCTCACTTAGGATTTCAAAGAGCTGCCATGCCTCATGCTCGCTTTTAAGCATGAACATCCCACCATAAGATGAGTCAACCATTTGTTTGTGCTTTTTCGACAAACCATCATAAAAGCACTGGACAAGTTGTCATTTGGGAATGGCATGGTGAGGATATTTTTGAATGTGGTCTTTGAGCCTCTCCCAGGTCTCGCGAAATATCTCCCCTCCATCTGAAAAAAAACTGATTATGGATTTTTTAATCTGATTAGTTTTTCCTATAGGAAAATACTTCTTGAGGAATTCTGGTTAAAGCTGGTCTCAAGTTGAAATGGTGATCGAGTCAAAAGAGTTTAGCCAGTATTTGGCTTTATCCTTAAAAGAGAATGGGAATAGCTTTAACCTAAGGACATCATCCAAGAAATTTGGATTTTCACAGTTAAACAAATCTCAAAAAATTCATCCAGATGCTTGTACGGGTCCTCGTTACTAAGTCCATAGAAAGATGAAAGTATTTGGATCACACTGGACTTAATCTCAAAGTGCGATGCCTCTACAGCCAGCACTTAGATGTAGTAAGAATAGGTGTAAGATGGAGTAAAGTACTCTCTCAATTATCGTGGTGGTTCATTATCCCTGGGGTCCATGTTCTCAGCTCAAATATTCTTGAGGGTCTTCTCAATCTATGGATCTAAGGGTTCTAAGTTAATTTGTTGAGATCAATGTCCGAACATGTATTAAAAGATATTTTTCTTTGATCCCCCTTTTTTTTGTTTTTTGTTTTTGAGGAAGAAGAAGAGAAGAAGAGGATTAGAGAAAGAATGAGAAAAAGTCTAAAGAAGATTGTCCTATGAGATTCCTAGACCTATAGATGATAGAAAAGAAGATTGTTTTTTAATTATTTTTGTTATTTTCTTCAAACTAGTAGTGCAATCAAATCAACTCTATCATAAGATTATCCTAACTCTAGACAGCTCCTAATTATTCCAAGCTAGCCTTCAAGCCCTCAAAGTCAGAGTTTGACCAACCAAATATCCAGGTAAGTGTAAGGCCGGTGGGGGTCTCCCTGTTGCTTTTTTTAAATACCAATTAGATTGGCCAGGTCAATGAACGGAACCAATTAAAAACTACCTTTCTTTGGGCCTAGTCATCCTACAAACACTTGCCTAGACATCAGCTAACTGATCAGGTCTAATCTGGTCAATTTTCAAAGTCACTTATCCTAATGAGCTCGAGAATCTTTAGGACTGACATCTAATAAATTTTACATTAAGGCTTAGGTTAGTACAATATGTAAGGAATGTGATTTTTGGGCTAAGGAGGGGTGATCAAATCTCCACTTTATCTTTTAAACAGTTATTATCCTTAAGATTAATTATGGAGAGATGCAATGCAATGGAGAACAAGATGTCCAAACTTTTTTTTTAATCACCTTTTTTTATGTTTGTTTCTTTTTAAAGCAAGAATGATAACAAGAAAGTTTTGAATTAGAAAATAATAAAAGGCAAAAGGCAACAAGACTAAAGAAGATAATAAATCAAATAAAGAAGTCAACTAATAATCAAAAGCAAAATATTTTTTTTCTAAATAACTGTGCTAAGATCTCCGACAACGGTGCCAAAATTTGATCGCTTGTCGTGAGGTGGTCAAATATAAACTCTAACTCACTTCTATGAGGCTAGGATGAGTCGAGATCGTATTCACAGAGATCTTGGGTCGGTTACTTCAAAACAAGAGAAAGAAGGAATGCTTTTGTATGAAAACTTAAGAAAATCATGCGATGGTACCAAAGTAAATCTAAACTAAGTCATGAAAGTGATTCAATAAGATAAAAACCTCGAGAATTCGAATTTACTTTGTGAAATAGATTTTGGTACTCCTTATGGTGCAATGGTGGTGTGTGAGGTTCAAGTTGATGTAACTTAACTCTTCTTTCTCGAGCATGAATCGTATCCTTAGGTCACGACTCATCTCTGGGAAAAGTATGTTATTCAACTACAGAACGCACAAGAGGAAAGGAAATTAATTTATTTGAGACAACCTATCTCTTTTGAGTACACACCGTATCCTTGGATCACAACATGTCTTTAGGAAGCATAGATTGTTTGAATAACCAGGTCTAATAATAAAGCATATAGAAACGATGCCCCCTTATCTTAAAAAGAAATCAAATGATTCATAAATTGCATGTAACAGGAATACAAAAAGTATGCGTAGAAAACAAATATGTTACAAGTATCATCTCTTTCCTGAGATTAAAGGCTTAGTTCTCCATGGATTTTAAAATCATCTTTACCTTCTTGGCTCAGACTCCACTGGAATTCAGATCTATAATCCTTCTTAAGTTTGGAAGATGGTAGAGCAAAAAAAAATGGTGTGAATGGCATGAAGGAGGGGGAATACGAGTGGAAATGTCTTAAAGTTATGGGAGGTTTAAAGGATGGTGATAGTGGTTGGGATTTGGTGGCATGGTGAAGTGAGAGCAGGAGAAGAGATGGAGAATGGCAGCCTTTGGAGTTTTTGGATGTGGAAGGATAGATGCCTTCACGAGAGAGGCATCGAGGAGTTCAAATAGAGAAGGAAGGGCGTTAGGGTTTTAGAAGGAATAAGGGTGAGACAATTTTGTGTGATATTTGATTTGAGATGGGAAAAGAGAGAAAGGGAGGTGATTTTGTGATGGAAGAAAAGAAATAGCATACAAGGAATTTGTGAGGAATTTTATTTGAATTCCAAAAGGGAAATAAGATCATGGCGTGTGATATTTGAATTTTAAAAGAAAAGGAAAATAGAGAGATGAGGTGGTACGAGGGATAAAGAAGGTTTGAAATTTAAATTTTAAAAGGCATGTCATTAGATGTGAATTTGAGGAAAGTTTATGCTTTGGATGCATGAAATTAGATAAGGCAAAAAAGGAGGGGTGCTGCCTTCTTTGGGGTGTAAAGCAATTAAGGAAGACAGGGGTGCAGATTTTGAATTCCAAGTAGGAGAGGTGTGCGTTGATTTTGAAAGAGAGAGATGGGATATTCCTCCTTTGGTGCATGGTGCCAATAAGGAATGAGGGGAAGCACACGACTTCAAGGGGACTCTTTGATAGTAGGCACCTTCAATCCAAGCCACTAGATGGAGTAAGTACTTGTTGCCCTTTGGATTGGATCCTTGAATACATGTGAAAGGGAGTTTTGGAGCCTTGATCCTTGGATCTTCTACACTTGCTTATGAACTTTTGATTGGAGTGACTCGGGTCCCCAATGTAGGTGCCTGGATTGAGAGCTCTTGGATGGAGCGCCCGCATGATAGTCCTTGGATCTTCTCCCTTTATGGCTAGCCCTCTAATTAATTGCATGATTTGCCTTGGGTTGAGCCGTTTTGGATCCTATGAATCCAATCTCCTAATTACCCATAAAATAAAAAAAGAAGCATCAAATTCAACTAATAAACATACAATGCAACAATATTTAGTGCTTATTATTATAATATATCAAGTGCTTATCAATGCACACCCTACTCCTGCAACAAACCAACTGCAACTAATCTACACTGCAAGGATCCGCATAGCTAGGGATCAAGTATATGTACAGTCAAACTACAGTAATCCTATTGTAAAAAGTTGAGACATCGTAGATCAAAAAATCATTCATACCACTACAACATCGAAAAAATCTTTAATGAATAGTAGACATCCAAGTGACTTCTTGCACTGGTCACGCTCGGTATTCTTATCTCCAACAACCACCTACACTCTCATTTTAGTGTCTCCACACTATAGACTTTAGACTTATCTATCCAAAAAAAAAAAATGATCCATGCACCATTTTTATTGGATCAATCACTATGTTTGTGATGATCCATCGATTGGGAGTAATTTAGGAATTAATCATTAATGACACATGCTTTAAATTTTCAAGAAGCAGACTTCATCATCTCTGCACACTGTCTCGTCTGCGAGCTCCTTCTTCTTTCGCTCCAATTCCCATTTTCTTCCGCTAGTTGGACAATCAACTGCGGTATCTTCTCTTTAAGATTCCTAATATAAACCGAGAGCCGACCCAGGCCCGTAGTGCTTCACGTCCAGATCCCACCTTTTCGGCCATACAATTCTTAAGCAAGCCCCTGGTTTTGGAAAGCTTGGTTACCTTGAGGCGGGGTGTATTGAGGAAAGAGGTTGGGAGGCTGAACTGGCAGCACTTGGGCAGGTTGGACAGGTGGAGGTAGAGCTGGTTGACTAGGAAGGGTTGCTATAGGATTAGGAGGAAGTGGAAGAGGTTGTTGGAGAGGAACTAAGATTTGCAAGGGTACCTGGTTCTCTTCGAGAAAACAAAGTCTTCCCTGTTCCTTGTGAAGTAATCCTTGATTGACTCTTAGCTGGAGGCAAGATCACTTTACCTGAGCAAAGGCCTCAGGATCTAACCAAAGTGAATATGTCCACTCTTGAGAATATGTATCATTATCTTATTAATTCTCTGAACAATTCATTGACACATACACAACATGAATGAGAATAAACTATCTAATATTATTAATAAATAATAATATCAAGTATAAAACTGTCCTGAAAAGAATAAATGTATCAGCCCAATTAGCTTCTAGGGCATGCATCTAATAATTGGAATCCAAATCAAGAGAAAATTGAAAAAAATCAAGTAGAATGTTTCAATTTGGGTGGAGGGAACTTTGAAGGTGTTTCAACTCGAGAGAGAAAAGAAAGCAGAGAGAACAGAGCCATGGGCCCCTCAAGTTTAAAAACCCATCCCAACACAGGGGTCACTTGTCTCAGACTCAAGTCAACTCTGATGAGGGGTCGACTCCTCATAAAACTATTTTTTTTCAAGAAGTCATGAGTCAATTCCTCAGTTTCAAGAATCGACTTCTTGATATAGAAAATAATTTAAGAAATTTCAAATTAAAGAAAACTGATCAATTTGAATGGAAACTAATTTGCAATCAAGTTGAGGATCGAGATTGACATTCAAATTAAGTTGAAGGATTAAAAATCGATTAATGTGGGGGCAAGATAATCAATCAAATTAGGAGTATCAAATAAAAAAAAAATCTAGATAATAGCTTTATAGGTTTAGGTTTAACTAGAAAATTTTTAAATCTTTAGAGATTCAAACTAAAATGCAATGCAAATCAATATATTAAGAACTCGATCTTTTATGAGTACATGACTTAAGTTAGAATTCTTAACTTATATATTTTTCAAAATGTTTCACTAATTACATATCTCATAAGAGTGTCACAAGTAAATTTAGTTTGAAAGTTATGCATCCAAATAATTTCACATACAATCAAGTTCATTTTAAATTTAGGTTTCACAAGTATTATCATGTTTTGAAGGATTTGGGAGTATGCTGAATTTAAAATAAAACTTATGCTTCTTACAATCAATATGATATTATCATTAAGAGAGCATATTCAATCAAGCAATGAAAGATCATCACAATATTATGCAAATGAATGAGGCATCAAAATCAATCATTGAACCATTCAAATCATAGAGTATGGTCATTATAGACATTGATAAATCAGCAAAATCAATCAAATATACTCAACAATATTATGATGGTTTGGTGAGAGAATAGGTATAGCTTTTACCAAACAATATCACCCATCCACTTTATGTCCAAAATATCCTTTTTCAAGAATTTACTCATTTTATTCTCTTGGAAGCTTAGCATACCTGCAAAATCACTTCTTAATTTTTGGTATCCAAGCAACCTTGTGTAGGAACCAGATCTAGGGTTTCAAGGTTAGATCTTAAAATTTTTTCAAGATCAGACAGCGAAAGAGTAAAATAAATCAAAATTTATCTTGTAAAATTAGAGAATCTCTAGATCTAAGATTCTATTATATAATTATTATATGGTATTAAATCAAAAATTAAAATATAAAGAGCAAGAACTACATGTTGATCATATCAATATATTTCCATACTACATCTAATGTATGTAAAATATAATAGATCAGGTCTATTACCTTGCAAGTTAGACGTTCTAACTTTGCTGATCCGGACTTGAGGATGATGTTGCAAGCCGCACATGCATCCGACCTCTAGGAGTCATCCACACAAGCCCACGAATCATGATCAGAAGTTTTGATTCAGAAAATCAATACAATATGCTAGTACTACACTGATCTTTCTTCGATGATCGATCAGATGCCTTCTTCTTCTTGATTAGGACTCTTCCAAAGATGAGAACTAGGAGAAGAAGTTTTAGATCTGAGATACTTTTAGAAAACTCAAGAAAGAGGAAGAAAAGAGATAAACTCAGCAGCCTTAGAAGAAGACCCTCTTCATCTTCTCATTGCTCTCTCCAGACATCCTATTTTGTGTCTATTATATCTCCATGCCCCAACCTTCTTTCTCCCTAATTTTCTTATGCCCCAAAGACCTCTCAAAGCTCTATAATCCACAAAAATTTTATAAAGAAATTAGTTTTAAATAGAGAGATATGATAGAGTCCTTGTTTAGGTCAAATCCTAGTCAAGGTATATTCAAACAGGGCAAGATATGGGGCGTCCAACTCTTGGGCGCCCCCTCATTTTTGTGCATGGACCATCAGCAAAGGGCACATATTATGTGCCATAAAATCCATGAAAATCTTAAAAAAAATTTGGAAAAAATCAGTGCCATAAGGAAAGAGTTTTGGTTTTCTAAAACTCTATCTCATAGAATTTGAAATCCAAATTAATTCCTACTTTGACTTGATCCACAACCACTTTTCATATAAGAGAGAAAAAGAAGAAACCTTTGGGCATGCGCAAAGATCTAGGAGAGAATATTTGACACACAAAATAAGAGAGAGTGTGCGTGGGATAAGAGAGTGTGGGCGTGGGGGCTAAGGTGGCGCAAGGTGGAATCCTAGTCTTACTAGGATTCAATCTATGATTTGTTTCAAATTTGGTTTCTCAAACCAAATCAAACCAAAACCAAATCAATCTAATTAAAATAGGTCTTAACCCAATTAAGAATCTAATTTAATCAGATTAAATTAGATTTAAATCTGATTTAATTTTTTAATCAAATTAGAAATTAGGTTGATCCAAGTCCTAATTGAATTAGGACTAGTTTTTTCTTATACTTGGCTTATCCAATAAACCAATTGGACTTGATTCAATCAAGCCCAAATTAAATCTAATTAAATCATATTCAATTAAACTTAATCTCAGCCCTATGGCTTAATCATATTAAGCCAATTAGCAATCGAATTGCTAATCAATCCTCCTGCAACACTTGCACTAGGTTAAATATCAATCGTATTGATCGTTTAACCCTAGAACGATTCTTAATCGTTGATCAACCATCCGATCGGATCATGAACTCTAATGTGTATGATCTCATAGGTCCAAACCTAAGTCAGTAGTATAGGAATAAATTTCTGTATCAATCGAAGTGACCATCTAGCAATAGTACCTGACAGCCGGATAGGTCGAATGTGTAGAACAACATCCTTGAAACCCATGCAGATATAGTTTCTATATAATTCATCCCATTGACCAAAATGATCATAAGACACCTCAGAGTTTAACTGTCAACTCTGATCAGGTTGTCCACATTGCATTTTAAAATATCAAATCCATCTGATGGATTATTCTGGCAAAAGTTTTGCTAAATTGAAATACAACGACTCATTCTTCTCCAACTCTTGAAGTGGTCAATCCCATCTTGATTACACTCTGACTTTGCAAGTATTTGAATGTGCCTAGAAGTCTTTCATCACTGAATTAAAAATTTAGTTAGTCCAGTATCAAAGCACAGTGAGTTACTTGCAAGTCACTGAGGCGATCTCAGATCTAAGGGACACTTATACCTATATCCCATCAGACATATTCTCGATAGCAAAATATTCTAGAGTTGGTCACGTTCAATGATGATGTACCCTTACATCTCACCTGTATGTCATACCAGTGTCTCCACACTCCTTGGTTAAGAGGACAACCAATCTATATGGCCTACAATGATCTATGCTCGATAGAAGCTGTCGTCCTTATTAACAGCCTATTATTTGATCGTGAACAGTTTTAAGGACTAATCGATAAATTCTCTCTTTATTAAACCTAAATAGTCCTAAGGACTTAATCACAACAATGGAGTTCATTAGAAGATGAAAACTTGTGATGAAAATACCAAAAATATATTTTATTTATTAACAAATTAATTACAATACAAGGTTGCTCAACTGTCAATAGCTTGATGATTGGCTTTTGAAACATATTTTCCAACACTTTGGATTCGTATGAGTTAGAGCACATGATTTCTTTTGAAACTCAAATTTGTTTAAACCAAGTATGACCAATTTTCTTAACATTGCATTCTAAAATTTTGTGTCCTATTTTATTATATTTATAGCAAATGATTGAATAGTTTTCATCAGAAGCTCTTAAAAATATATTTTTGACTATTTGCTATTTTCTTAAAGAATTCAAATCAATTTCAATTTTATGGAAAATAGAGTTTTGATTTTTTAATATTACTTGAAGCTTTTCATAACTAAATATGAATTTTTCAATAACTGACTTTAATATTTTAATATTTTTTCTTAGTTTTGTATTTTCTTCTGTAAGAGATTTTTCTAATATCAAAAGGTTATCCTTTGCCTTAGTTAAGATCTTCTTTTCCTTCCAAAGTTGGTCATTTTCAATCAAAATTTTGTTCTTTTCTTTAGCCAAAAATATGTTAGATTTTTTAATTCTTTATTTTTCAATCATATCTTTTTAAATTCATCCATTAAATTATTAAAAGCTTCAAATAACTCATTAAATATAAATTCGAAAGAGTTTTCATGATATGCCTCATCATCAATGGCCATAAGGCACGAATTTGCCATGTTCTCTTCCTCGTCCAAACTAGAGATGTCACAATCTCCACAAATGCCTAACATTACACTCTTTTTGCTTCTTTTTGGGGTCTTGAGTAGGGGCAATCCAGTTTGTAGTGTCCCCTCTTGTTGTACTTATAGCAAGTGATATTTTTTTTTTTTTTTTTTTCTTCAATCTTTTCTTCATGAGAAATTTTTTAAGTTTTCTTATAAGTAGCACCATGTCCTCATCTTCATTTTCACTCTTTTCTTCTTTTTTTTCATCTTTCTCCGACCCATCAATTTCTTCTATTTTTGTCATTGACTTGAAGGTGATGGTCCTCTTCTTCTTTATCTCTTTTTCCTCCACCTTTTATATCATGTTCAACTCATGAGTCATGAGTGAACCAATAAGATCCTCCATTGATATCTTAGTAAGATCTCTCACTTTTTATATGGCTATTATTTTTGCTTTTCATTCTTTTGGCAAACATCTTAAAATCTTACAAACAAGTTCATGATTAGTATAAATTTTACCAAGACCATTTAAAATATTAATTATATCAGTAAATCTAATAAACATATTAAAAATTCACTTGTATTATTTTATTTTAAATATTTCATACTTATGAATAGGCAAATTAATTTTAGACTCCTTAACTTAGCTTTTTTCCTTATGAGTCATTTTCAATTTATCTTAAATTTCTTTAGCTGATGTACAAGTTGATGTTCTATTGAATTCTTGTACATCTAAAGAATAATATAAAATATTAATAGCTTTTGTATTTAATTGAGCCATCTTCTTATCGTTCTCATTCCAATCCTTCTCCGACTTAGGATGAGGCACTCTATTTACTTCAATTATGGGTGTGTATGGTCTTCTAGTTATGACTGTCCATATGTCATAATATAAAGCTTGTATGAAAATTCTCATTCTAGTTTTTTAAAATATATAGTTAGTGCCATTGAATAGTAATGGTCTAGATGTAGATTAGCCTTTGGTGAATGAGGAACTAATCGGGATTTTTATGATCTTTCACTCAAGATCGTTAAGTCAACAAATAATATTAGAGCACTCACTTTGATACCACTTATTGTCTAGAAGGTTAGCAAACCAAGAGGAGGATGAATTGGATTCTTTAAAAATTTTTATCAAATTAAAATCTAAATAATTATGTACTTTAAATTAAACTAACTTGATTGTTTGCAGTGAATATACAATGTGTGGCAGTGAAATTAAGATTTGGAGATGCAATATAGGTATTAAAATAATATAAAGCAAATAAGAGAAGTAAGAATGTAAAGCACAAGAAACTAAACAAGATAAGATATGACACAAACACAAAATAATTTGTAGTAATGCAGTGAAACCATGCACCTACATCCACTTTTCAAGAAGTCCTTAAAAATTCTACTATAATCTTCTTGATTATAGTATATTTATTTTATCTATGCTCACAAATAAATTCAGTTAATTTTTTGAGATCACCAATCAAAATCTTACACTGATTATTTTTCGGAGTCACAATCAATCTGGTTGATTTTATAAGCTCACCAATCAAAATCTATACTTATCCAATTTTGAGCTTGGATGGACCTATCCCCAAGTTTTTTTTTCCCAAAAATACTTGTAAAGAAATCAAAATGCAAGGATAAAAATTTTTATCACAAAAATAAAATAGAAATAAACTCTTTTATGCACGAAGAAGAGGTTACAATGTTGCTCTTTTGAAGCTTGGTCACTCTTCTTTAAAGCTTAAGAGGATGTTGGAGATGTTGTAGAAGATTGCTCTTGAGTGCTCTCTGAGATTAGTGCTTGATTTCTCTCTTTTTTTTTTTTCTAATGATGTTTAAGGACGCTCTCACAAAATTTGAAAATTTTCTCTTTAATCCACTTTTCTTCCTTTCCAAATTATTTCTCTAGCCTTTAATAGTCTTGAAATAGACTGGAGAAAGAGTTTTGACCATTAGAAGCCTTAAAGTAGCCATTAGAGTCGAGAAAAAGCCGTTGAAGATGTCGTAGA
Source organism: Elaeis guineensis (assembly GCF_000442705.2). Classification (NCBI taxonomy): domain Eukaryota; kingdom Viridiplantae; phylum Streptophyta; class Magnoliopsida; order Arecales; family Arecaceae; genus Elaeis; species Elaeis guineensis. The sequence continues at coordinate 98,851,459 of NC_026001.2, forward strand.
AAACTAACCATTATGCTGTTCCCATGCTTGGGGTTGACTTTATTTTTTTGGGGGTCGACTCCAATCATCCATGAGTCGGCTCGAGCTCCTCACGAGTCAGCTCGGCCCATAGGGTCAAAAGAAAACTCTCTACCTTCTGAGGCAGAATTGGCTTCTCCTTCATAGGGATCAACTCCACTACGTATCAGTCTTCTCCAGTATGCCAGAGTTGACTCCTTTGTCCTTGAGTTTGACTTTACTAAGTTTGAAACTTAAAATTTCTTCTTTGAAACCCTTGACTTAGTCTCTTCTAAGAAGATCCTTTTCATGGGTTGTTTCTTTAATTTAAACATTTGAAAAGATCTACATTCATTCTTGAAACATATGATTAGATTCATAATTACTCAAAATTTGACAATCATCAAAATTAATTTATAGTAATTAAAGCTCAAGATTTTCAAGAATATATGAATTTTTTGAGGAAGATATTTCAAAGGATGAGAATACATCAATTAAAGATGAATCCTCAGAAATATGTGTTCGAAGTATCAATCGATAAATTTTAGACTTTCTAGTCCATCTGAATGTAGGCTTAGATGTGGTGCTCTCAAGCCTTAGGAGGTCAGATGAGGAGCCATGGTGTTGGCTCTATGAGTCTAGGATCGATTTGATCCTAGGATGAAGATTCAGTCCTCCACGATCTTGAGTAAGCTAATCCTTGTTTGGGCTAAGTTTGGATCCAAGAGGATGAGAGCATGTCAAGTCTGTTAGAATTTCATATGGGGTGCATGCATCTGTATTTCAAAAAAAAAAAAATTTAAACAATGCAGTAGAATTAAGATTAAAACACCTTTTTAATCTAGTACATGCATGTATAAAAATAAAACACACAAGGATCTACTTCATATACTGAAATTAACACATGCTTAATTTTATGCTGAAATTGAATATGTGATCAAATCATATACTTGATTCACTAATCTTTTTTTTTAATCTAGATCTGAAAGAAGGTAGATTCTTTCTTAGCCGTGCAAATGTCTAGTCTCTACAGATATCCACTCAGGATCAGTTTGGAATATCCCTCTATAGTGTTGATCTTTTTTCTCTAAGAATGATTACCCTGCAAATCTGAATGAAATTTGGATCATGATCAAATCTTTGATCCTTTTCTTGAGCTTTTTCTTCTCTATGGTTGAGGTCGGACATTTGCGCGGCTAAAGTTGAATCAATTCTTCTTCTAGATCCAAGATTGAAGAAAGAAAAAGCAAAATAAATATGTGATCCGATCACATAACTTTATTCTCAGATTAAAATCAGCATATTTATTGTTCAGCATATGTACTAGATCTTTTGGTGCTTTGATCACATGTATGCATGCTTAGATTAAAAAAAAATTGATCTATTATTCCACTGCATTCTTATTCAAAAAAAAATTTGAAATATGCATACATCTACACCATACCGAATTCCAACAAAGTCATGGGTGTACATAGGCCTGGGTCGAGTACAATCACATTGTGTTAGCCATGAAAGTTTTTGGGCTAGGATTTGATCTATTTGTATAGGTATATTTACATATAATTAGGTCAAATATAATGAAAAATGAAAAGAGCCTTTCTTCCTATCTCTGTCCTCTCTCTCTCTTATTCTCCACACCCTCCTCTCTCTTGAAAAAATCCTAGCTGCCCCTAGGGTTGAAGGTGGGTGCCCTAAACCCTAGCACCCTAATCCCTAGCACCTAGATCTTGCTGCCTCTCTCTTTGTGGTTGCCATCTCCTGCTTGGACGCTCCTTCTTGATTGATTTTGTACTGGTTCTAGATCTCCACACCCCTTTAAAAAATCTCCAATAATTGATATCAAATCTTGGTTGGGCGTGAAAGAGGAAAGGAAGAGTTCTTGAAGGACTAGGTGCATCACAAGGCAGCAACCAACAAGAAGTTCGAGTCCCAATAGGAATCCTTGTTCTCTCCTTCTTTGGATGAATCTTCTTAGTGTTTCTAGGTTTAAAGGCCTGGTGAGAACCTCTACACATGATAGAAGTTAAGGAGAAGCAAGATTGGGCATGGAAAAGAAGGAGAAGTCCGTGGAGCACGAGGCTGCCAATAAGAGAAGGAATCCCTATTTGCACCCTTATTGGATCCTTTTCTTACTGGTTCTAGGTATTACAGATCTTAGTGAGGGCCTCTACATCTAGTAGGAGTCAAGAAAAGGAGTCCCCCAATATATGATTGTGTGGGGAGGAAGAAGAAAGGAAGTTCTCCAAGAAAAAAAAAATCTACACATCCTCTTTCAAAGTATACCTTCTCAAATTTGATCTACTTTTGTTACGATTGTGGTTGGTGCCAACTATGAGTAGCAGTTTGAAGGTAGAGTTTGAGAAGTTTGATGAAAAGAGAAGCTTCTCAATATGGATGGTTAAGATAGAGGTCTATTGGTCCAACTCAGCTTGGATCCGGCCTTGGAGGAAAGGCCAGTAAATATGACAAATAGGCAGTGGAGTTCTTTGAAAAAGAGGGCATGTTCGATGATTAGTGGCTATTTGAGAAACTCAATTTTGTATGGCGTGTTAGAGGAGAGGTCACCTAAGGGGTTGTGGTCGAGATTGCATACCATGTATATGGAGAAGAACATATGCAACAAGTTAATGCTAAAGAAGCAATTGTACAGTCTTCGGATGTATGAAGGAGGAGACATTTGAGTCATATTCAGTAGTTCGATCAGATGAGCATGGATTTGCTGAACCTTGGGATAAAGATGGAAGAGGAGGATAAAAGCTTGCTCTTGCTATACTCGTTGCCCGGTAGCTTTGATCCGTTGGTGATGATCCTGCTGTATGGGAAGGAAATGTTGAATTATGAAGAGATAGTCTCAGTTCTCAGATCCAATGAGCAGAGAAAATGGATGATAAAGGAGGGTGTTTCTCAGAAGGGCCTCATCATATAGGAGAAGCTCAAGAAAGGGAAGGATAAGAACGAGCACAAGGGTAGAACAAGTCTCGAAAAAGTAGCAATGAGGCAAGGTGCTTCAAGTGTAATGAAGCAGGGCACTTTAAACGAGATTATCTACTTTGGAAGAAGTGCAAGAGAGAAAGAAAATGGACTGATTCTCTGAGTCTCATTGCTGATTCAGAGGAAGAGAATTTTCTCTTGATGGTTTTGGAAGGATTCGCGGTGTGTGGAGGATTCGAAATGATAACAGTTGCTGCAGAGGAGCAGCAAGAGGCCCAACAGGACAATATTTGGACAACTGACCTTATTTTCAATTTTGCCTTTTGCAGGTGCACTAGGAGGACTCGATATTCAGGTGAAGCATCATTCAGAGATGCCTCCACATGTGGAGGAAGGTTTGGCACAAGTTCAGGGCCTAGGGGTGCAAGGGAAGGAGAAAAATTCCAACACCAATAGCAGTGTTGCACTGCACAAGTTGATGCAGAATGTGCGACAGCAGAAAAGAGAAGAAATCCTAAAATCTATGAGGAGACTGAGGTAGGTCAAAGAGAAGATAGGTGGGTCCAGGATATGCCAGAAGAATTACGGTCCCTCCAGGAGAATTTGATGTGACGATTGGTGCAGCTATCCAGTAGAAGGAAGCCTACTGGACGTAAATGAGTACCTAAATACAAGGAAGGACCTTTAGTTCACGGAGAGGTGGACATTTCAAAGGCCTCCAAGGGAACTCCAAGGCTGCAGGGTTTGGCATTGACGATGGGGTTTGCACAGGGTGCTGTCAAGGTGCATGGCGATAGCAAGTTGGTGTAGATAGACCGCGTAAAATTTGCCAAGGCTTTGGAACATCAAGGTAGAGATTGTAGGCTTAGGTATGGTGCTCCCAAGACTTGGAAGATCATATGAGGAGCCATGATGTTGGCTCCATGAGTCTAGGACCAGTTTGGATCCTAGGACTAGGATCAATTTGGTCCTAGGATGGAGGTTCAGTTCTCCACAATCTTGAGGTCGAAGAATTTGGGTCTTGAGTGGGCAAATCTGTGTTTGGGCTAGGTTTGGATCCAAGGAGGTGAGAGCTTGTCAAGTCATGGGTGTACATGGGCTTGGATTGAGTGCAATCACATTAGATTAGCTATGGGAGTTTTTGGACTAGGATTTGATATATTTGTATAGGTATATATACATGTAATTAGATCAAATATAATGAAAAATAAAAAAAAATTTCTCCCTATCTATCTCCTCTCTCTCTCTCTCTCTTATTCTCCACACCCTCCTCTCTCTTGAAAAAATCCTAGCCACCCTTAGGGTTGAAGGTGGATGCCCCAAACCCTAGCGCCCTAATCCCTAGTGCCTAGATCTTGCCACCTCTCTCTTTATGGCTGCCATCTCTTGCTTGGACATCCCTTCTTGGTTGATTTTGTATTGGCTCTAGATCTCCATGCCCCTTTGGAAGATCCCCAATACAGAAGAGAATCGAAATCAATAAAAATAAAGCACATGCCATTATTGTACCAAAGCCTCCTAAAAATTAATGACAGTTACAAAGATTTCTTGGACAAATAAATTTTTTTAGAAGGTTTATTTTTAATTGTACAAAAAAAGTTCAATCCTTTTCGCCATTGCTGAAGTTGAAGGTATAGAAATAATTCTTTTGGACTGAAGAACACCAACAAGTATTTGATGACTTGAAATAATATTTGAAACACCCACTGGTGTGGATGCCATCGCATCATGGAGAGCTATTAAAGCTATACCTTGCGGTAGTTGAAGATTTGATTGGGAGTTTATTGGCTCAAAATAATAAGAAAGGTGTTAAACAGGTAATGTATTACTTAAGCCAAACATTGACTGAAGTTGAACGATAGTATACACTGATTGAAAAATTATATCTGGACATTATAATTCATTTCTTAGAAATCGATCAAGGGATAGGTGTTGGCTGATGTTTTAGCCGATCATCCTTATATACCGTTTGAAGTTGAACAAGCTGCTGATATTTTGATTGAATATATAGGTTTAAAATCATGGGTAATAATATTTGATGGTTCGAAAATGGATGAAGCACTTAGTGCTGGAGTGTTATTGATATCTCCAACAGAAGTCCAAATCTAATTATTATTTCAGTTGATATTTCAATGTTCAAATAATCAGACCAAATATGAAGCTTTAATAATCGCCTTGAGATTTTACTGTAGTTGCAGGTAACTACTCTCAAAGTCATTGGAGATTCTCAAATAGTATTAAAACAAGTTAGTGGGAAGTATAAATATCATAGCAAAACATTAATTAGATATTATATGAAAACTATGGAGTTGATATGATGGTTTGCAGAAGTAACCTTATAATTTGTTTCAAGAGCAGAGAACCACTTAGCCAGTGAATTAGCATAAGCCGCATCAAGGTTGAAGATACTAGAAGGACTATTTGAAAAAATAATCAAGATAGAAAAAAGAGTTTTATAATCGATAGCTGATGGCCAAAGGAATTATAATATTGATCTCAATAAACTCCAAATTACTCAAGATAATTGAAGTTTCCTATGATGCAATATCTTAAAGATCCATCGAACAAAACAAATAGAAAAATTAGATTAAAATCTTTAAATTATGTCTTGATTAATGATGAATTGTATAAAAAGAGATCAGATGGTCCACTTTTAAGATGTATTGAAGAAGAAGAATCTCTATTAATAATGGAGGGAATTACATGAAGGGATATATGGAACTCATCAAGTCAGGCCAAAAATGTATTGTTTAATTATTCGGTATGATTATTTCTCATCGAAGATGTGGGAGGATTGTATTCGAGATGCTAAAGATTGTCAAGCATGTCAGAAATATGGATCGATTCAAAGAATTCATATGAGGGAGATGCATTACATGATTAAACCATGGCAATTTAGAGGATGGACAATGGATTTGATTGGTCAAATTTATCCAACCTCATCAAAGGGCCATGAATTCATCATAGTAGCAATGGACTTTACAAAGTGGGTGGAAGCGATTCTTATGAGGTCAGTGAATCAAACATCTATAATTGACTTTATTAGACATTACATTATACATAGATTCAGCCTTCGAGAAATTATAACAACAGAGTAGGGATCCATTTTTACAGGTTAAGATGTGAAGAATTTTGCAGAAGAATCTAGATTCAAAATAATTCACTCGACTCTGTATTACATACAAGAAAATGGGCAAGTCGAAGCAATAAATAAAATTTTAGTCAATAATATAAAAAAATTTGTGGAGGAAAGACCAAGAGAATACCTTTGTTCGAAGAAAATGTCATTGAAGCTCCACCTGTATCCTATATAAAAAGTTGAATCTCAGCTAGTAGGAAAGCTCCATCTTGAGTAATCCGAGTCAAGATATCTAAAACTGGCTCCCGTCGGATGATCTTCAAATAAGTTGCCTACCATGTTAGAAAGTCTTCAACGATAGCCAGTTTGGGATCAAAAAGATGAAATTCAAGACAGCATAAGATTGGTTATAAATGTAATCAGCCAATTCCACGATGGTAGGATCGGTAATAAAGATTCAATAAAAAAAACCATGATTCAAAGAAAATAAGAAGGGACATGAAATAGTTTGAGCTAGACTGAATTAATGAACTATTAAGCTGGAAAAATATTGCTCAACTGAACATCTATTGTTCCTAGTTAGTTCGATAATCGAACCTACATGTAAATCTCTAAAAAGAAGAAAGGACCGTCAGAGTAAACCAATAGACTTCATTTTCATCCTCAGAAGCGATGGATGAAGATAAGAAGCTATGAAGGTGAGGAGCATGCAAGAAAAGAAAAAAGAAAGAATCTTTGCGCTAGGAAGGTCTTTCATAGAATTTATAAAAGTATTTAGAGAAAGATAAAAAGGGACCTCTCAAGTGAGCTAACTCAAGATCGATAGGCTTAGAAGATAGAGAAACGGCTATAGGCTGAAATTTAAGAAAATAGGTATAAAGCTATATTTGAAGTAACCAAAGTAGGCCACCATAGCTAGTGGAGCCCAAAAAGAATTCTTTTAGTTCTCTGAATAGAGACCCCAAAAGAAGGGGTGAAGATAGAATGAGCGATTTTTGGCTAGAGCTACGGTAAGTTTTAAGTGAGCTTTTAACATTTTAATAGACTTGCAACAAAACAAAAACTTACAAATCCAAACAAGATAAAAAGCCACTATTTTTGTATGCATTAAAGGATCATTTTGGCTACTATGAAAGTCAATATAAGAAGAATAACTAACCATTTTACCTAAATATAAGCTGAAACATTTATCTAAAATAAAGATATTAGATATGGCCAAGAAGTTTTTGTCCTCAAAGGTCAAACAAAAAATCCTGAATCAAAAAGAGTAGGGGTGGATATCCTATGATTAAAATGAAAGATATTTATAGAAGAGGACCAAAAAAATAAAGAGGACAGTAATAGAGGTAGATTTTCTACCATTTGAAAGGTGGAGAATTTTATGAGATTTGCAAAGCCATGTTGTTCCCAATCTGCACTTTTTGAAGAAGAGACACAATGGACCCAACAATCCCAAGAGGAGAAAAAAGTAGGTTAGGGTCTATGAGAGTTAGTGCCCTCCCACATAGTAGTTTTGAAGGCAGACTGTTAATACAAAAAAGCTTCTTTGTAATGGATCAAAAAGATAGATGAAAAAGACAAAGGGACTGATGATTCGAAGATGGGACTCAAGAGAATAAATCGAGAAGACTTAGATATAAGTACCTTGGGGTTACTAGAGGTAAGAACACCAAAGGCCTCAAGTTTCCTCTTATGCTTCTCGTATCGCTTAGCTAAATGAAGGGATGATGACTGGAAGAAGTTTGAACGAAGACCCAAGAGTTGGTAAAGAAGAATGAAGATGAAGTTTGTTGAAATACACTGACTCCTGAAAATGTCAATTTAGTAGAAGCATTCATAGAAAAGTGAACACATGTGAAGGTTGTCCAGTTTTCTTGAAAATGAAACATTCATATTTATGATTTAGATTTTAAAAGGTCACTCATGATCAAAAGAGATGGATGATGGAGGTTAAGTCACAGATATATCTTATAATTTTTTTGACCATCAAACCATAAGATGTGGGGGGCATTGTTTGTGTCGCAAAATTACATTGTAAATGGGCTAGGTTTTGGTGAACCGGTGAGTGAAATTGGCATAAAGAAGTGAGTAAAATTGGTGTAGAGAAAGAAAATATGTAGGTGTTTTGAAAAAAAAAAACAAAAGTAATGACAGAAGCTATTTAAAATATAAAATGGTTATGTAGGAGTGGATTAGTGGGATGTAACCAAAATTTAACCTTATTTAAATGAATGTAATGGTACGATAGAGGAAGGAGATCAATGAAACTCTCAATTTACTGCACTTTGTTTTCAGTCTTGCTTTTATTTTTATCCTCATCTTTATCATTGTTAATTTCTCATATTATATAACAGTAAATAATAATTCTATAATCACAAAGTCTTTGAAGTTTCAAAAAAATCTGAAACCAATAATTCTTGAATTTCCAGCCTTAGGCCAGTGGCATGCCACACATTTCTCTTTACATTACCAATCATTGCTCTTCCTGAGCTTCGGCCATAAAAATCAGGAAAATACGTGCTCCGATGGAGTTCTTCCACTCACCACTCAGACTTCACCAAGATTGCCCTCTCTCCCCCTACTTGTTCATTTTGTCTACTGATGCTCTATCTCGAGCATGGAGGGTGGCAGTTCAGGAGTCGGTGCTGGAGTCCTACTAGCCCATCCCTATGACTCAGCCACTCTTATACCTTCTCTTTGCAGACAACTATCTTTTCATTGGACATGCCTCAGTCCAAAATGTGGGGTGCTTTGCATCTATTATTGAGGTATATTATCGGACCTCAGGCTAGCTAGTGAATCTGTAGAAGTCTACTTCCATCTTCAACCCCAGGATGAGGATCTAGGTGAAACAGATGATTCGGGAGAGGTTGGAAATGCAAGAGCAGATTGAGATCTTGACCTATCTAGGTGTTTCTATCATGGGATGGTGACTCTAAAGGGCTAATTACAGACCTATGGTGCAGCAGGTTCATGATTGCCCTAAGGGTTGGCAAGCCAATGTCCTTTCTATGATGGACAGGATGATTCTTGTGAGATCAGTGCTTAACTCCATTCCAATGTATCTCTTAGTAAATATGATTGTACCGAGTTCTTATCTTAGAGGGTTAGAGCAGCGATTCTGGAACATCCTTTGGGGATTGGGGTATGATGGTCATGGGATCCACTTGCTGTCTTGGGAGACAGTCTACCAGTTGATGAGGGATGGAGGTCTGGAGATTCAATCCCTATGGTTAGGAGGGAGGTTATGATCGTCAGATATGCGACCAAATTTCTTATCCAGTATGATTGTTTATGGAGCAGGGTGATAAGGGTCCGATATGAGGCATGGAGCTAGGGGTCACAGATCCAAACTCCTCACAGCTGCTCCTTCATCTAGAAGGAGATTTATACTCGCAAGCTTATTGTTCTTGCACAGGTTAGATGGTTTATTGGGGATGGAACTTTTATAGATGTGAGTCAAAATACTTGGATTTCCTACCTACCTCTCTCTCACTGCCCAACCTACGTCAGCAGCGAGGTAGATGGTAATCTACATGTCTGTGACTTGTTCATTGTCGATAGTAGGGGCTAGAAAACTCGGGAGATTATCTGTCTATTTGGCAATCCACTCACTGATTGGATCCTTACCATTTCAATTCTAATTCATTGCAGTCAGGATTTGAGGGTGTAGGGTCGATCCTGTTATCCTAGGATCCCCTTAAGGGATATGTCTTAGATGTGCAAGCCAGCGATGGACAGGACGATCGAGGCTACTTAGATTTGAAAAGCAGTCGCTCATCCTAAAGTGAGGCTCTTTCTTCGAAAGCTTATTTGGGACTGACTTCCGACATGCATGCTTCTCAAAGATAAAGGCATAGAGCTTCCGACCTCATGTCTGATGTGTAGCTTGAGGATGAGTCAATAGAGCATGCCATCTTATGTTGTCGGAGGGCAAGGCTGATATGAAGGTAGGCAAGCGACCATCCTTGGGAGGTGAGTGGTGGCCCATGGTTGGAGTCCTTTCTGAGCATGATCCATCAGAGTATGACCAAGAGGATGACCTCTACTTGGAGGAGTCGGTTGGCTTATTTCACCTATCAAATCTAGCTTTCTAGAAAAAGGTTGATCTTCGAAGACGAGATGGTACTTGCTCACCGGATGCTGGAGAGAGCTACCTGCTTGGCTGTAGAGTATTGCCAGTTCGACACTGCTGGTCCGTCTCTCAATGCCCCCAATATCTAGGACTTCCATGCTGCTCTTACAGCAACTTGTAGGATTATTTTCATCTCCTGAGAGCCCTCGGGGGTTTGTCAAGATGAATTTCGACGACAGTGTTAAGAATGGCAGAGACAGCATGGGATTTATCATCCGGGCCCCTAATACCAGGTTATTGGCTATTGGAGGCTCTTATCTTTTTGAATCTTCAGTCCTAAGAGCTGAGCTGCATACCGTTTGGGTAGGAATCATCTATGCCAGATAGGAGCAGCGGACGAAGAGGATTTTCATTGAAGGAGATTCTGCTATCGTCATTGGATGGATCCGGGACAACACAAAGTAGTTGAAGGTACATCCATTCCTTCGTGATATCTGGACTGCTCTTCATCATTTTGTTGCGGTGTCGATCCGATATGTTTACTAGAAGGCGAATGGCACAACAGATTAGATCGCATCTATTGTGGAGTACTTCGAAGATTGGATTTGGAGATAGAGGGATACTTTTCCACTAGCCTTGTGCGATATTTTGTATTTTGATTTTATGGACTCCTCTTGTATCAGAGTATGACTACCTGCTTGTACCAAAAAAAAAAAAAAAAGGATAGACGGTTCTATCTTTAGAAATTGGTGCCACGCTGTTTGCCTACGAAGCAATATAGTCTGCCCATTTTCCAACCTCCAATCTGAATCGACTGAACATCCTTTTTCATTTTAAATTGTTCCCCAGATGCAGGCTTCAGAGGCATGTATGTGGGAAAGTCTCAGTGGTTGTTGGCAGTTTGCACTTCCTTTGCCTCAGGAGAGGACTCCGGGTGAGTGGGTTTACAGTATCGCACACAAATGATAAGACTGCCATTTCGCTGCTTGCCATAGTTTTGTGGTACATATGGAAGAGCCATAACACTGCTTTCTTTCGTAACATGTCGTATGGATTGAGGGCTACTTCCATAAATATGCCGTATGGATTGCTAGGCCCCACATATTTTTAAAGCCATATATATACAACAAAATAAGGATTCAGTATCGAAATGAAATACTATCTCATATATTGAAACAGCACATCCAACTAACATTCTAGCATTCCGATCAGAGTTGTCCATCCTTTTTCATTAAAACATCAAGACAATCCCATCAAATTTAAAATTTTGTTACTGATGGCTCACGCAGTCCAAATGATGATAACACAGGAATTGGCATTGTATTTAGTGGCGCTCAGGGGTTTCTTATACATGCAGGCGCCCAAGTTTTGCTTATTCTCAGTCCTTTACTGCTTGAGGCATGGGCGCTGCATGAAGCGCTAACCGTAGCACAGATGCTAGCAATTCACTCAATAAACCGCCTTTTCAAAAAAAAAAAACTATCAAACGTTCTGCTCGGGTCTAAGTAAATCCCCTTTTCCTCCCCCAACAATAAGCTGGCTACACATATCCCTTGGACAATTAGATGTTGACAATTTTTTGGGTCTCTCTGCAGGGATTTCAAATCTATAAATTACAACATGTTTATCTTGAGGTGACTAATCTGACCGGACAGCATACCATCCGTCCGAGCCTGTAAATCTAATGTACTATGACCTTCCACAGATGCTAGCATTTCGAAACCTAATTGCTGAAAGTGATTCACTCAATAAACCGCCTTTTCAAAAAAAAAAAAAAAAAAAAACTATCAAACGTTCGGCTCGGGTCTAAGTAAATCCCCTTTTCCTCCCCCAACAATAAGCTGGCTACACATATCCCTTGGACAATTAGATGTTGACAATTTTTTTGGTCTCTCTGCAGGGATTTCAAATCTATAAATTACAACATGTTTATCTTGAGGTGACTAATCTGACCGGACAGCATACCATCCGTCCGAGCTTGTAAATCTAATGTACTATGACCTTCCACTTGCAATGGCAAATCACCTGCCTTAAGTGGTATAACCGTTTTGTCATCCCAAAAAAAGAAAAGAAAAAAAAAAGAAAAGAAAGAAAAAAGCAAAAAAAAAAAAAGAGAAGAAACTTAGCTTTCCGAAAAAAAATGTAACTTAATCAAACATTTTACAAGAGTTTTGCATCCCATCATTCCTCGATTTTAACACTGATCAACTCTGTGTATCTTGATGGTTACCCTCTTGAGCACTTCAGCAATGAAACTAAGAAAATATGCTCATTTGTAATTCAATTATGTTAAACAAAATTCCAAAAAGGAAAATTCTTCACGATCCAGAATCATACATGGGTGACATGATCTTTTTTACGCAAGTAGAGATTCAAGCAATTCAGTAAAACAGGACATGAAGATTCTAGATGCATGACAACCACCTACCACATCACATTCAACCTCACCATGCGAAGAGAACCTCCCAGTGAATGCTACAAATTTTCTTCTTTTTTCTATCTAAAGGAAACAAACTTTACATAAGTTCTGGACAATCTGATTCCTGTAGTCACTGACAGGCCGCTGCTTCCCCACAGGAATCACACCCATATGAGCTATCTCCACCAACCACTTTCAACAATCTCTAGCCTGGTTATAACTGGGTATAACACGAATCACAGATCCAACTGTGATAAAATTACAATCTGTCGTAATTTCAAAAATCATGAGGATGAATTTCAGATGGAATGTCTTTCATCTTCTTGAATTTCTAGTTCGCCTGCTACTACCAACCAAAGCTCCAGCACCCATGAATCTGTTAAGCCCCCAGTCCTCTTCATCCTCGCTGGACTCATCAGATCTCCATCTGGACCCCCCTCTCATGCTTCTCCGTCCAACAACTGTATCTTTTTTCTCAAACCTACAAGTACAAACAAAAAACACATTGGTTAAAGACCTATAGTGCAAATGTGGGTGCATACCACTAGTTTCTTCCATTAACCTACTACACACTTGCATATGTACGTACATGTTGGCCATCTAAATTGAGAATCCACAGTACTGATTTAAGCCTAAAAGAAGTACCTAGAAACTTAAAGATACATGTTTTGCATATTGCTAACCTTAAATGGATACAAAATGAACAGTATCAATGGAACTAGTGGATAATACATGGTACGGCACATATATTAAAAACTCATATTATAGGTCAAAATTTACACATCTTAATACTAAGACTGTTCTTCCTTTTTGTTTTTACCCCCACTTGATGCTCAGAAGATTAAAAACCACCAAAACACAAACTATTCTAGGCTTTTTGTTGTAATCACATTCAATAGTTTGAGTCCTCAATTTGGATGGTCTATCATTGGTCTGGAATCATGAAACATTATACCAAAGGTTTAACATTTAGCATGTAATCCAATACTTGCATACATACATATACGTAGGTAGTTATGTACATTCATAACATATTTAATTATGTAAAACAAACAATTTTGGACAGTTAATAAGTCTCATTTGTCTCAACAATAAAATTTGATTAAACAGTTTACCTCCATGAGCTTATATTAGCCTCATCTGAGATCTTGGTCCAAGATCTGTCCGGGAGATCCTGTTTGCCTGAACCAGTCATATTCTGATCATGAATTAATTCTTTTGAACTACCATTACTGTAAGATGTGTTCGTTAGATAGTTGCGATCAATGGAGGTAATTCTGGGCATAAGTGGATGGGAATTTTCTGTACAGATGATGACATCAGATGGTTCCATCCTCGCAGAATCTTTTTCATCTTGAAATTGACGGTCATCCTGAGGTTCTCTAGACACACTTGCACTCAGCTCTTTATTGTGAGAACCAAAGTGAAACTTTATAGGAACTGAGTGGTCAGCAGATTGATATCGTTGTCTAGAATCGGCTTGCTTTCTCCTGTCTGTAAAATTAATATTATTTGACAGTGAATTCTCCCCATCCCGAGATCTTGATGAAGATACAAAATCAGCAGCTACAGAATTCATCCTGGAAGTAGGGCTTCCCAGAGATGCAAGAAGCTTGTGTTGGAGAATAGATGGAGCCTTGCTAGCAGATTCCAGATGGACATTACTGATGGCACTATTTGTAGTTGCATATGCATCAATTTCATTTGAAGGGAGAGAATGTAAATTTGTTTGAAGAATAGGGAGAAAATTTGTAGAAGAGGGAGTCATTTGGACATCCTGGGAAGAAAAATGATCATCACCGGCCATGTTTGTGGTCATAACTTTTTGTCGTTGCACCTCAGGCAGCAAATTGAGACATTTATCCTGTTGAGAGGACATGTCATAAATTGTAAGAGATGGAAGAATTCGAAGACATGCTTATAGAATAACTACACAGAAGTGTCATCACAAATTCGCAAAAATAGTGTCAGAAATTCTTAATAAATATTACAAGGAACTAAACCGTCAAAGAAAAGTTTTCTACAGTTAACCTCCTTTTTCTTTCCTCAAAATACTAGGCTCAGAATTCAGATAGCATGCTCCTGTTATAATAGTTGAATCATATTCTATATTTTAACTTTGCCTTGATTATTGGAATTGCTGTCAGATTCAGGACAAGTGGTCTTAATGGCGGCTGGCCAGATGTGTGTCTATTAGGGGGCAGACAGACTGTTGGGACATGAAGGACAGAAGCTCCATTACTTGGTCACTTGAATCAAGAGGGTTTGTGGAGGTTGACTCAGTCATAGAAACCAAGAAGTGGAACTCACAAAATAATGAGGGTATGGAAGCACCTACAAGGTACATGTCCAAGCAAGAAAGGAAAGATTTATATGACTACAATACCTTAGGCAGAAGAATTAGGTTCGTAAGATGCACATTTCCATAGTTAAATCTAACTTCGATGTTGAGAAGACGGCTCATAAATGGGGCCTTATGTAGGAGGATCACATAGAAGCAAGAACTGATTTAACAGTTTGATTTCATAGTTTTTCTAATACCCATCAAGGTACTGATGTAAAATTTTCTTGTTTATCCTGTTCTTAAAGCGCATGCATCAAACTTGACCTGAGGTATAGAAACCAATATTGGTTTTGTACCAGTGAGGGGATGGCAATAAAATGATAGTGGATCTGGCCTACTGGGTGGTACAGTCAGGCAAACCATCAACTGCATTCAAGTGTATTAATAGATGCAATGAAATAAATCTGAATTATGTTTAAGATCTTTAGAGCATATCGATACTTGGGAAAAATCAGAAAACATATGCATAGATACAAGTACAGCCAAAGACATGCATATATATCTATATATATAGTTAAAGATGTCATTCAAATTATAGACTTTAGAAACTTCTCATCGTTTTTTGTGAAATTATAAACTTTAACTCGAAATAGAGATTTTGGTAAAGCAACAGAAGCATAGATGATTTCATCAGTCCTAATTGGTTCAGAGCAGACACTAGCAAGTAAATAGTAGATTCTGCGAAGATTTTTTTTTCTTTTTGTGAGAGAGAGAGAGAGAGACCTGCATTATAAACACCTATGCACCATCCAAACCTAGAACCCTCTCATTGCTAAGTAGAAGTGTATAACCACTGGGATAAGCCCCAGTTATTGTAACTGAGTAATTAAGGTATATGATATATACAGAGATTCAGTATAACATTGCAGAGCATGCCAACTTGCTTTCAGACTATAGACAGGATTCACAGGAATTACTAAGAATAAAGAAAACTCCATAATGGGGGCTAGGCATGAGAGGGACAAGTTGACAAAGTGAGACTATGGCTAGACTTATACTAAGATGAGTTCTTGTTAGCTTCTTGCTTTCTGTCTTCAGGATCGATCAGTGTTTGGCAAAACATAATGTCCGAAGTCTATGGACATTGTTTACGGACATACTCAAATTTGACAGTATTTTACAAATGAAATATCTTAACAAGATATGCCAAAATGACGTTCCAAGGAGCACATCAATGTTATGTTTCTTGTAGGCCAACCAGACATGGATGTTGGCGGTGTTTATCTTACAAATGCTCCCTTAAGGAAGCATTCAGAAGTGGTGATTTAGGCTTTGGGAGAATTTCCTTACAAAAGGGAAATAAAGAGAGAGGTCATCTTTGCAGGAAAAGTTGTGGAACCAATTGAATAGTGAAAAAAGGATCTTTATGATACCTATCTTTGAACATGGAAACTTAAACACTATCCTATCATTACTTATTAAAGATTGAAAGATGCTTCTTTAACATCAAGTGTTTCACATGATAATTTTGATGTCATTTCCCTCTATTTCTATCCTTGTTTTTTGTTTTGGGGGGGGGGGGGGGGGGGGGGTGCATAAATACGGCTTATTGCATACCTACCCTTTGTTGGCCAGTTTTTCATCTTGTTCGGTAAGTACCGAGGAACTCAGGGCCCTAGGGAACTCGATTGATTGGCTAAGAAAGGCATCGAGTCTCAACAGCAACGAGGTTGGTAGCACGTGTACCACTGGTGTCTGATTAGCCGAAAAGATGATGGGGATCGAAGGAAAGATAGAGAGTAGTATAGATCCACGTGCCTCAACTTTCAAGGACTTTCGCCACCGTCACATTGTAGTTCAAAGATGGATAAGAGATGCAGCACTTAGCTATGGTAAGGGTGTAGTGCTGGGCTACAGTTAAGGTGTGGTAATATGCAACGATAAGGGTGCAGCACTATGTTTATGATAAAAATCTAAGTTATAGCTACTCATATGGTAGAACTACTGGTAGAGTAAAACTCAAATAAGATAAAAAGATGCATTGAATTTGTTGTTGAAAGGCCTATATATAAAGTACAATTCTTTTATTTATACTAAAACAAGATGATTGCCCACTCTGATGGTTGCTATCCACATTTGGTCCCCACTCCTGATGGCTCTAATAACTGACACCAGTTGCTTTCCTACTGCTGCACGACTATCAAGATGGCTACTTTGTGCCAACTATTAGACCAATCTTCATACTCTATCGACCTTGGCTTGTAGAATTACCTTTGGCCTACCTCTTCACGATGTTGGCTATCTTCTTAACCATCTTGTAGCATAGTCCTATTTGAAGACATCATCGAGACTGATTTGGTTAGCTCCATATAATTTTTGTCCATCTTGGTTTCTTTTACCGGTCATCACGCTAACGTTGGGCCTTGGCTTCATCTCTAGGAGCCACTTCTGTATCTACCTCGGGGTGCCACATGTGCGGCTTGGATGTTTGTGGTGCAAATAATGCCCTCCACATCCTGTTAGCTATGGATCAGTTGGGTAACAAAATGTACCACACATGCTATCAAAGGTATGCTGTTCAGAAATTCAAAGCGCTCATGCTTTTATCATAATCCCCGTTGACATGTATCCTCACCCTTCAAACATGGTCCATGTGGCTTAACAAGAAAATTTTTGGAGTAGACCACTTCCTAATCCACTGCAATCAATTAGTATCCTTCTAGGACATGGTGTTATGCAGCACCAGAACCTTTTCAAATAGCTCAAGACGTCCATCTTCCATCATTGTGTCCAATAGCTCTTACTCCCTTTGCCTTCTTTAAGCTTTTCTAATCTCAACAACAAAATGAGCCAAGATTCTGCCTCCCTTCACACTCTTGCGCACGAAAGACGAGGAGCTGGGGTTCTGTAATCAATAGATCCTCAGGTACTGATCCAAAAACCCCTTGGCCTTTATTTGTTAGGGCCCGTCTTCAGATCTTTGATCCCCACCCCCCCACTCTTTTGTCTTCTCAAGCCATCCCAATGAACCTTTCCTTTACAAGAGAACGGAGTTTAGACCTTCAGTTTGGAAAAACCCCAATCACCATCGGCCAAGGCCTCTCAGGTGTGATCTTTGGAATCAATAGCTTGACTGCATCTCCTAGCATAAATCGTCTGTTTGGGGGAAACAATCTCTTTGATATCTTAGCCTTCTCCCATTCTCTCTCTAAAGCCAACCAATCATTACTCTTTGCCACTTCATGTTTCTGATATAGGTATTCTTTTCAACCTCAGACCATTTGGCAAACCGTTTAGTGCCAACACTCTTGTTGATATTCCCAGTAATGATTTCAACCTATCTCTACGTCAACATATTATTTACAATTTGTATATGCAGACATTGCCATCGTACTAAGCCAAACTCACATCAAGAATATGTATTACCTTTTCTTTATCTGGATTTGCAAATACATTCTCTATTCTCTGTCGGTCCAGATGGTCAAGGCCCATCTCAGTTGGTCGTGGCACTTGCTAAAGATCTTTTTGTAACTTTAGCTCTCCTTATTTTAGCTTATCTCTACCAAGAACTTAAAGAAATCACCTCCAGACGTTGGGGATGTGGATTTCTTCTTTGGATGCTCTAGATCTAGTTGTACAAATACTTTCCTAAGATTTATCCATCCATACCTAATAAGAACGACATGGTTCCTATCGATAGCCAATAGGTTCATTTCAAGGGCCTGCACCTTTCTTTCTTAGAATACTTCCATTTCTTCTAAGAAGGCGCTTCTTGTAGAGGCATATATGTCCTATTTCTTTCATCTACTCTCCGAAGCCTATTTAGTTGATATTTCTGAGGCCAATATGTTCTCCATTGAGACCAATGTTGAGGACTCTTATGGAGAAACTCCTTAGTTCTCAGGAATGTCCATGTTGGCTCAATATTTGATCGATTCGATCAATAATAAGTGCTTCATTGAGCCTTATTCCCCCAACCTCTTTGCTCATCAATTCAGTCTGATCCAAGGTGTCCCTTTTCTATCCTTCTACACTTTGAATGCATCATTTTTTATCAACTCCTTATTTTCTGAGCCACATCAGATCATGCGGACAGACTTCTTCTATGAGCAGTTGTGTTTGGAACTTTGGATATCACTTTGTCCCTTTTGACCTTCAGTCCAGCATTACCTGATTATTTCAAAGTTGGTGGAAGGCTCACATAACTAATATTCAACTCCTTATTTCAAAGTTGTTGATCAGCTACTTATTTCTGAGCCACATCAGATCATGATGGCGATTCTTCTACGAGCAGTTGTGCTTGGATTATCACTTTGTCCCTTTTGACCTTCGGCCCAGCATGACTGGATTATTTCAAAGTTGGTGGAAGACTCACATTGTTAGAAACTAGGGGTTGATTAATATGCGCATTGGAAGAATAAAATAAAATTTTCAGAATAAATATGCAGCAGAATAAAAATTAATTTTTAGTTACGTGAGATCTCATCCCGAATCAACCTTGGATCCCTCGTAGTTATTAAGATTAAGATAAGGAAGATCAGATCTTCACCTTTGCGTAGGTAGTTCTTCACCGCAATCTGATGATCGTGGATGTATTCACGATCCCTTTGAAGCCGCACAAGCATTCGACCTCTACAGGTATCCACACGAGACTATCATCTAATCAAAATATCTGATCTCACTAAGGTGTTAGCTCTCTTGCAGAGATCCTCTTTGATGATGGATTTTTTTTTTTCTGAAAATCCTTCCCAAGAATTTCAACCTTTCCTCTTCACATGCAAACAGATCAGAAATCTTTTCTGATCCTTTCTTGATTTCTTCTCAAAGAAATCTCGCTCCTCAGTCTTTCTTGATTTTCTTCTAAAAAAAATCCAACACCTCTCTTTTTCCTCTTTTCCTTTTGTGTGCGCCCACTCTTTTGATGTCCAACACTTGGACATGAGGTAGGAAAGAGGGAGAGATAGAGAGGACACATATGAGAAAAGAGCACGTCCAACAACTTGGGCATGTTCCTCTTTCATGTTGAGATGTGAGATATGGGGCGTGAGGAAGAGAGAGGGTGTGCGTTATCCTCTTAGAGAGAGGCACGTAACAAACCAATGCCCAAAAACCTTTTCCCGTCTTGAGAATTTCCACGTTAAAACCCCTTTTAACGTGAGGCATGAGATAGGAGAGTGTGAGACCTTGTGCGCCCAACACCAAGCCCTTTTTAATGTGACAAAACCTTTTTCACTTAAGAATCTAGGGCATCCCAACTCTTAGGCGCTTAGACTCTTTCTCAAAGTGGGCATGTAAACCTTCTCTATTTTTCTTACACATGAATCCAAGGAGGCGTTAGTTTTGTGGGCGTGGAATAAGTAGCGCACACAAGAGAGCGTGAGTCTATGGGCACCACAACTCTTAGGCACTGGATCTCAAGGAAAAGGTGTGAGGAATTTTTACGTGAGGAAAGGTGGGGCACCATCTCATGAGAAAAGAGTCTTTCTGCACGTCAAACTCTTTAGGTGTAGAACTCAAGAAGCATGGACTTTAACCAAATCAAAATCTGTCTCATAGAGTCCTATGGTCTTTGGATTTTGACTATGTCAACTCTTTGGCATAGTCAAACCTTTGACTTGTTAACCTTTGATGTGTCAAATTAAATCCAACCATCTGATCAGACCACCCTCTTTGTATGTGATCCCATAGATTCTATTCTATCTGATAGTGAGAAATATTATGATCTCCATTATCAATATCATGAAAACTTCTTTCAATAGATTGGAATAATTTCAACTCATCCTATAAAAATTATTGACCATCAAAATAATTCTCATGTCTCACAATCCACCAATGATATCTAGCAGGATATAGTGGCATTCCAACAGAACGGAATAGATGAACCCCTCGATGCAGTTATCGTGTGATACAATCCTATCGCGAGTTCCAACAAGATAGAGATTATGAAATTTCTCGTCAAACCTCATCATCTGTAATATATCAAATTTATTAAATTCAAGTTTCTAATGTGAAAACTATGAAAATCTTTTTCCACTATTTACACTGCCTTGACCAAGATCTTCTGAACTCGATCTCATAAATCATATAGGACTTTCTTATTTCTCAAAAAGAGAGATTTCATATAAGTGCACATTCTATTCTTACAATAAACCTACTGCAGCCAGCATGCACCGTAAAGACATATATAGCTAGAAGATCAAGTGTATGTGCAATCAAATTACAGTAATCCATTGTGAATAGCTGAGGCACCGTAGGTCAAAAGACGAGTCACACTATTACAAGTCACTGACGAATGAGTAGATATCCAAGTGACTTCTCGTATTGATCACTCTCGATACCTTTGTTCTCTAACCACCTGTACTCTTGCTCCAATGTTCCCACTGTAAACTCGAAACTCATCTATGTTAAGAGGAAAGGGATCCGTGCACCTATCTATTCGGATCAATCACCATCCCCATGATGATCCATTGATCGGTAGTATTTAGAAATTAATCATCAATAACACACCTTAAATTTTCAATTTTTGAGAATGTGTCATCATCTTATTAATTCTTTGGATGATTCATAGATACATAAACATGTAATCCAACTGCATTAATAATGAAAATATCAAATACAAAATTATATCCTAGAATAAATGTGCCAGTCTAATTGACTTCTAGAGCATATATCTAACACAACCAATATTCAGCATGAACCTGCTTCCACCATCTCAAGCCATAACAATATTGGCACTCCTCTTGACTCAACATCTTACTACGTCCTCTGATTTGCTCCTGACTACTGATAAATCCCCAACCTCAGTGAAGAGCAAAGGTATATATCTTACTTGGGCCAAACCTAATAAATATATTTCTATATAATCATTCCTAACCAATCTTCACATCTATAGCTTTAACACCACTTGTTCGGCTGATGTTGGAAACTAAAGTTTCTAGTTCAAAAAGGATAAAATGCTAGTTCACAAGTCCAAACCCACCCCTCTTCAATGTAGTAGAATAAGATGCCCTATAGCAGCAAGCGAAGCAATGTCTTCAAAGCCTATTGCGATATTGGACTCCAAAGAGTCACCAAATGCTCCTGCTAATACACTATACATACCGCAGATCGAACCTTCAGGAGACTTATCCCCATCAGTTGAGTTGACTCCCTCTCAGTCTCCAACTTATGATCATCCCCAAGAACTGCAAATGCTAGGACCTTTGTCCTCTTCATTGATGTAGCTAGCACTTGTAAGCCTAATGATTTTGAGCTACTATCCAACTCCATCTGCATTTTCCAACGGCAGCACTTTCCAACTCTTCGACTGTCGATTATGAGGTACCACTTGATTGCTTTTGTGGCAATACCTCTTCCTTTACTGATCTAATTTTTATAAGGTCTCATCAATCCCTCCATCTTCCAGTCTCTGGCTAGTGCCAGGGCCAGATTATTGTCTCGATCAATTAATGCTCATATTGGCCACTTATCACCTGATATTGTTGTAAAAGCAAGGATGGCTAAAAAAGTCACTGTAGCCTATAGCACATTCTCACCATCCCAATCAATAAGCTGGTTTCTCCAAAAAACATGGCAAACTTTCGAATGCCATTTCAACCCTTTAGCATTCGACCTACCTCTAAATAGACTAGATAGATAATTTCCACCAAAGGTTAACCAATATTGAAATTCATTGTCTACTGGCCATCATGAACAAAGAAGTCGATACACTAGCCACTGGCAGTGACAAGCTCCAGGTTACGATATCTTTCTTGGAAGAAGAAATCAAACATGCCTCAAATGCATACAGGGCAATTCAAGATAAAATGCGCACCTGCAAAGGTCGGCTTGTATCCCTTAAAGTAGAGTTGAGCAACGTTCACCAAGAAATACAACTTCTGGAGGAGAAATAAGTAGAGCTAGAGAAAAATAACAAAGAAAGAATTCGAGCCTTAGATGTAGCTAGAAAATGATTAAAAGCCTACAAATCTCAATTTCCGACTCTCTTCAACAAGATGGTTGCCACCGAGCCAATGTTGCAAGCTCTTCATGAATAGTGGGAGATACTAAAAAGAGTTGTGAGAGGCCTTTAAATAGAAGTAGGATGCTTCCTTGTACCGGCCTCTAGGCCGAAGCTCAGTGGATTGTACTCATGATGATAACATATATAATACTAATAGCATAGATCCAGATACCTGACCTTCAAGAATTTATGCCACCGTCACACCATCATTTGAAGGTGGATAAGGAATGTAGTACTAGGCTATAGTAGGGGGTATAGCGTTGGGCTATACCGGTATAGTTACTCCTACTGTATAAATACTGATAGAGTAAAACACGATAAGATAAGAATATGCATTGGATTGATTGTCGAGAGCTCTTTATAGAAAGTATAATTCCACTATTTATACTAAAATAACTGCTCACTCTAACAGTTGCCATCCACGACCGGTATTCGCTGCTGGTGATTCTAATAACTCATCTTGGTTACTTTCCCAATACTGCATAATCATCAAGATGGCCATTTTGTGCTAACTATTAGACTAATCTTCATACTCTATCAACCTTAGCCTATAAAACTTCCTTCGACTTACCCCTTCACAATGTTAGCTCTCTCCTTAACTATCTTGCGGCATGATCCTATTTTTGAAGATATCATTGAGACCGATTCAGTCAGCTTCATATAATATTCACCGATCTTGATTTCTATCTTTATCGATTATCACACTAACGTTGGGCCTTAACTTTACATCTGGGAGTCCCTTCTGATTCTACCTCAGGGTGGTGGCCACATGTACGACAATCCTTGGATGTCTGGATGTAGTGTAAACATGGTTAAAAAATCTTGGGCATTCAAGATTGATATTTCACGCCTTTGGCCGAGAGGACAGTGTAGAGCTTTTGGGTCCAACTATGGTATTAGCCCATACTAACTGTCATTTATTTCATGATATGCCCTCATGCACGCATGACTTCCTTTTTTTAAGAAACCCTATTTTGCTTGCAAAAGACTCTGGACAGGAAGCTATCTGCATATATAACCCCCAAATCACCTTGTTTTTACAATATACACCTCCTATTACATCTTTGTCTAATCATGCTAATTGATAACAATTTTAAGTGTAAATAACTTTATTACCCTTTTGTATGAATAATTTGGGCAAAAATATAGATTCTTACAATGTAGACTAAATGTTCAACATTCAGGGGTATTAATGCAAAAAGGTAATAGTGTCATTTTATGCTTAAAACGTCACTTATTAACACCATTAGTCAAAAATGTAATTGGAGGGGTATTATTGTAAATACAGGATGACTTCAAGGATATATATGCAAATAGAAATTTGTGGAGGGTAAATATGCAATAAGTCATATTTGCATGGGGATGTATGCAGAAATTCATTATTTGTACATCTATTGTTTGACTTAATATTCTCTTAAATTCTTGAAAAGAGATTATGAGCTTTCATGTTCTCTTTTTCCTTTCTAGAAGATTAGATGTATATATATTACAAAATGCTTTCAACCTCCAAATAGGAAAAATAAATGATGATTGGACATGTCCACACTGGATACCGCTTATGAACTAGACTCATGGAAATCCATAATGTGGTAAAAGAGCAAGCAATTATAAAACCAAAAAATAATAAGAAGAATACATGTATATAGTTCTTATTAGCTAATAACAAACAAACACACTATCTTATTTGTTTGTATTTGATTATCTAGTTGCTATAAAGAAATATTTCATTCTTTATTAACATAAAATTAAATATGGTAGTCATCATTTTTTGCTTTTACCAAATTTAACTCATTATCATGTCTCAAATTCCAACTTTCCTGTTGCATTCATGCAACAAAAGATAAAAAGGTCTGACATGCTCATCCGCTGCTGATGATCCTCCAAAGGTTAGAATGATAGAAGGTTTCATTTACTAGGTAAGAAGCCAAATTTTCTGAATTCTAAGCAAGATAATGAAGAATTGAAGTTCTAAATTCATGGAGAATGCAGTGTACTATTGAACTATGCAAAGTAAGAAGTGGGGCTTAGGTGAGGCATATTTTCAAAATTGAGAAAAATATTTTATGCTTCAAGAAGACAAATTATCCCATACAAAAGCCTTATTCTAGAAGTGGGGCATTTTGGCTAAGAAAATGGCCAGAGTGCAAAAAAGTGGATGCAGCTTTCCAACACCTCAAGAATTACTTGAATCAAAGTCAGGATAAGGGAACAACGACCCTATAATCAAAAGGTTATAAAAGTTACTGAAAATTATGTTATTGCCATTGATGTGGATTTCGGTTAAAATTGGTCCTCCCAAGTATTTTTGATATTCTAAGTCAAAGTTGGAACCCAATGATCACAGGAGTTCAGCAAGACCTAAAGACTGGACTTTGAACTATCTACAAGCCTTGGACTAATGACTTCTGGTAAAATTTAAGTTTGCTTAGAAATTTGTTTCTTTCATAGAGTAAAGATGGTTGGATCCTACCAGCTATTGTTGTGGGAATAGTTAGATTTTGCAGTAGGAGTTATTCCTTTCTTTAGTGAGTCAGATCTCTTCGCTTTGCTGCTCAACATACTTTGCTACTCTATATTATAAGGGACATGTACTATTATTTGTTGATGTCTCTGCTTTATTTAGTATCAGAATCAGACCAATTTTGATTTTCGGGTTGAGAATTATCTTCTCATATAAGATTAATGATAGAATGGTAAAAAGACTTTGAAAACACATGATTCTGTTGCTACTCCTAGGGGGTGGTGGGGAGGGCCCCATCATGTTACAGTTAAGGCAAAACAACTTACAACTAATTCTGCCCTCCACTGACTTATTGATATTATCCTGGATGCCACATCTTCATCAACAGTCCCCAGAACATTCTGCTCCAAGCTTTGAAGATTGCGATCAACTCGATATGCTTCCGTGTATCGATAACGCTGAGAAGGAAATAAAACACATTACAAAATCATGACTTATTCACATGGAATTAAGAAAAAGCCAGTTATGAAAGCATTCAAGTTTCCCTGCTCATATTCCCAAACCATCTCTATTTTGCTGTTAACTAAAAAAAAAACTCTTTGAGATGTACTTAATGAATTAACTAAAACTTTTGGATGGCATGATTAGAAAAGCTATAGGCATAATTAAGTCCAACAGAAGAATTTCTTAATAGTAATGCATTCTTGAAATACAAGCTTGCTGAGACTATAACGCCTGTCAAAACCCAAGACAATAGATGCCAATGCCATTGCATGAGCCAACTTAGCACCACTTAATGTGTTACTTATATATTACAATGTTAAAGAAACTTAAATTGCAAGGACATCTTTGAAACTGTTATACATACTACATGGGTTTTTGGATAGAAGAGGTCATCTTGTTATCTTATTAATGTTGACTAAGCCAAAATATAGGAATGCTTATCGGAGCAGATCAAAATTTATCCAGGGCTCTTTGGTTCCCTAAACTTGCCTCACCTCCAACTCCAATTCCTTGTCCTTGTATTCACTTCACCTCATGAAATGAATTGATGACGCCTTCCTCTCTCTCTCTCTCTCTCTCTCAAAAGCAATTCTAGTGACTCAAGTCATATTTTCTGCATCTGAAGTTTCGACCAACTTGAAAGAATACCTGCTTCGCACATAACAGTCATCACTCAGGTTGCAAAACATACTTGGAGCCAGCTGTAACTTGTATGATGACACACTCTCTCTCCATGTGGTATCACTAGTATATTCTAGATGATGACTTTTTGCATCTTTTTTGTTATTTACTTTTCTTTACTTTTGTCTTAAGAGATAATAAACTGGCAAATGTCGACCCTTACTAGTGTTTCTGTTAACTATAGGTTATTGTATTACACTGGCAGAGATCATAAAAATAGGTTTGCAAACTATCAGATTCAGAGGAAGATACAATCAACTAACCTTAATATTGAATGGGTTTTGAAGGTATAGTAAACAACAAAAAAATATATATATTATTCATGAAAATTGATTAGGCAAAATGAAATCAAGAAATTAATCATAATAATAGAATAGAAATCATATCTTAGTTTCTAAAGCATGGATGCTGGAGGTACATGGAGAAACATTTGAATATATATGTAAGAGTTAAGATATTACCTGGACATAGAACACCATAAGAAGACTACCATATATTGTTGAAGGGTTTTGACAGGCATGATCAAAGAGACACTTGTGGAGATATCTCTCTTCATCAGAATTCCAGGGCAACTCAATCATTCGGTCTACCAGGTTCCTTCGAATACAGAGATAGCAGATTTCAGTTACCAAGATCTCAACCTGGTATATCCAACACTCAGGTTTTGAACTGCTGGAAAATGCCAAATAAGATTCATGCCTAGACTCCTCTTCCTTTGCTTTTAAGCAGTGTAACCTCTGATAGATAAAGGCTTCTGTAAGAAGACCACATTCAATTCTAACCCGAACAGCTGTTACTGCCTCACCAAGTGAGACACATTGGGGGCCGTCATGCTCAGAGTTTGCATAAGTGCAAAAGCCATCATGCCCAGTGCACCGTAAAACGGTCAGTGCTACATCAGGACATTGACGTTCCAATAGAACTTGTGCTATCTTTGGGTGTGTTTCTGAGCCAGCAATTTCTGGGAGAAGATGGCTAGCTTCCTGTCAATAAATATAGTAACGTTTGCAGGTTTTAATCTATTTTAATCTGAAAATAGTCCATTATAATAATGAATATTAACAATATAAGTATTCTCTGTTCATGACACAGGAGTACACTTATACGAGTGTTCTCTTCGTGCTGCAAGTCATATACAGCTGAATAATGGAACCTTTCATAACACTCCATCTCCATCCATCATTCTGTACTTATGTGTAAAATCTTGGGAAGATATTATTGGGGGCCTTTCCCCTTATGCATCCACAAATGAAATCTCCATAATATGGTCACAGTTGCCCTTCCTGTTCTCATTCCAGATATGGAACATGTTTAACTAATGGGAAACAACATTTTGATGACTGAAAAAAAGCCTTAGATCAAACTTCTAAGCCACACTTAACTTTCAAGAGAGATGATGGGTTCCTAACAATCAGATATAGGTGTAAATATTCAAGCTGCAGTGATGCAGCCCTAGGATTAGGTCTGGATGAAAGAGGGTCCAGGGGCTCTTAGAAAGGATTAATAGGTTCTCTCTCTCAAACAGATTTCTGGATGCTGTGGATGAATTTCAGTAATTCACGACTCAACTGAAGTGCTGGAATCACTAGTTTAGGGTTTCCTAGGATTCTGTAGCATAGTGGAAAGAAAAACAGGGGTTTAATTGCTGTTCTCAAATTCCAGCCACACCAAATATTTAAAATATGTTACAAAACAGACATCCATCAACCCATCATGCCAAGATAGCTCATTGGCAAAGAAAATAACAAAACTAAAGCATGCAAAAAGGAAATCAAATCAAGTGCTTAATAAGGTTAAACAGCAAGTATGAAGATTGATTATGGCAAAATTGTGAAATAAATCAGCAAGCAAGAAAAGAAAGAAAGAGACAAAAGAAGAAAAGAGCAGGGAAGAGAAGAGATAGAGGGAAAGGGGAAACCTGAAGAAGCAGATGTCTTTTTTTCACTTGCAATTACTAAAAACTGCAGATAAAACCCTTTTGTATGAAGTGTCATTACCCAGTTATGTTTCCGATAACACGGGATCTTTGGTGGGGCAAAATGGGGACAGACTATTCTACACAAAATGGCTGCCCAGGACTTGAACCTATGCTATTGCACTTGTTGGACCAAGCCTTTACCATTGGACCAAGCTTTTACCATTGCACCAAGCAATGGCCCCTAGATAAAACCCTATTTATAAAATGCCAAAACATATTACTTTCCCATTTTCTCAATCTGGACAGACCTAAACTTCGGCACTATTTTCCACAAAATAGCTGCCTAACACTCATCCTATGCCATTGCACTTGTTGGCCCAAGCCTTTACTATTGCACTGAGCAATAGCCCCCAAATAAAACCCATTTACAAATCCCTAAAACATATTCTTCCCCATCTTCCTAATCTATCATTAACATGCCTAGTTATTGCTCATCATACTGTTTACACTTTAGTAAACATGAATATTAAAGGTATAATAGATTGTGTGACAACCATAATACTGGCTGATGCAACATGCAAACCAGCATTTGAGATTCAATGACCCAAATAAAACTATTTCGAGGTTGGGGTCATGGATTAGCGGTTCAACCACAAGTGGGACATGGTTCGACTAGATAACACAAACCTCAATTATAGCCTTTTAGATCGCAACGCCTATCTAAAGTCCCACTATTTCTTCCCTAAAACATGCCCTCCCCTAAACTGTCTCCCAAGACAAGCCCTCCATGCCTCCTCTATGTCATAAAGAAGTCATTGCAAGTGCCAAAAATACCATGCCCACTAAAGGAACAAAAACAGAGAGTAAGTTGAGATCTGTCATAGAATGGATGCCTCGGTTTAAAATTTCTATCTATTAGAAAGAGAAAGATATCTTAAGATATGATATCTATCTTAAGTATGTATCATAAACTGCATTATATTTATAATAAAAATTATTATATATAAAAAATATTATTTAATAATTATATTTATATTTTATATTATAATTATCTGTTAAAAAATATGAAATTTAATGATAAATACTAATATTTAAAATTTATATTTATAAGTAGTTAATAAGTGCAAGGAATGTAGAATTAAATAAAATAAATGTACCTATTCATCTTTCGGTATGAATATATATGATAATTTGCTTTATTGAAAATTTTTAGAATTCTTCTCCTATCCTTATTTCTTTTTGTCTTTCAAATCTAATAAGGAGTTTATTATGAAAAATGAAAAATTTTATTAGGAGTTTGCGACTCTAACTAATTCGATCCATCCAACAAACCGAGATTCATAATAAAAATGAAAGTTATCGTCACAATTTTAAATTTATTTCTTTTTAAATTAGATTTTGATATTTTTTATTGTCTATATTAATACGTAAGAAGGCCAGATAATTTTTTTCCCTAATTTCTTGGAGGGAGAAATTCACTTTTTTATCCCATTGATAGAAGGTTCATGATTACTAATAATGAATAGAGGTAGGATAAAAAAAAATAGATCTAAAGGAAAAACTAAAAAGTAATTATCCAAAACTTCTAATGCTTATTAGAAGTAGAACTTATGTCATCAAAAAAAACATCATTCTTTTTTTTATTATGATGAACTAAATATTTGTTTGCTAAAAATAACTGAATTTAGTACTATCATTTATTAATTTTTTGAATTTTGATTCAAAGGAAAGAAACTGTGGAGCTGAAATAACTTACTCAGAACACCTTTTAAAGGATTACGTGCTACAATTGGGTCAAATAAACCTTTATGGAAAAAAATACTAAGCCAATTGGGAACCATTGGATACCGTCTTATTCAATGTTTGTTCAATTACTCTTTTGCCCGCAAATATAATGTAGGCATTAGATTTAGCAACAGCGACATCTCTCAACACACCAAAACTAGCTATTACACCACCAGTTGTAGATGTAAGAATTAATACATGGAATAATTTTTTATTGGATTGATAATTATATGAAGTGCAAGATATTTTAGCCATTTGCATCAAACTCAAACATCCTTCTCGCATGTGCGCTTCTCCAAAAGCACACCCAATAATGACAGGTAGAGATCAATTAGTAGCATACTTGATCAAACAGATGATTTTCTTTAATATTATTATAATAATATGGTATAATTATTTTAGTATACTCCAAATTATTATAGTTTAATAATATAATATAATTAATATAATAATGATGATAACAATAAAATATTATAATATGTCTATAATAGAATATAATTTTCTTATATTATCGTGTTATCGTGTTATATTGTACTATCAAACTGTTATTACAAAAATTTTGTTGACCTATAAATTACTTTTTAAATTTATTTTCTAAAAAATTTCATAATCTTGATCCAACACAGATCTCTTGTCTAAAAAAAGAGCTTTCCAGCACATCTCAAGTTTCGTTTTTGCCCAAAGCCCCAAATTGGAGCTTTTTCCTCGTACAACTTTTTAGGCTTTTGAAGGAGTCAAGAAGCTATTTCAAAACTTTTATCCAACACCTCAAAATCATTCAAAAGAGCTTACGGCCTGCTTTGGCCCTCCAAAAACAATGCTAAATAAGGCCTTAGTCCCTTCTCTAGATTGGAGGTCTGACCTACTCTACATTTTTCATTGGTCTCAATTATCTTCTATTATTGTATTACAATCATAATCACAATCATCATGTATTCTTCCATTTTTTCCAAACGGATGAGTTATATTGCATATCCTCTCATTGCAAAGTCAATCTTAATAACTCAAAAAGTTTTCTAATGGGAAAGAGTTGGGTATTTCCCATGTCTCATTCTACCTAAAAAAATATATACACAAATTTAGATGAAAATTAATAAAATAATATCCATTAAAGGGAAAAGAACTGAAGAAGCATACAATGAAGAATGCCAAGCATTGTCCTTAATCATGGTTCACCAAATTGGACTGAACCACCCGATTTGGCCTGTACCGAGCCAAACCGGTGTAGAATTGGATCGGTTCAAGGCTTAAATTCGAAACAGGGGCTGAACCGACCAATTCAACCAGGTTCATTTTTTTTTATTGGTTCGGTGGGTTTAAGAGACACAAGCGGGAAGAGAAGTCTCCTAACTTCTTTTCCCATTCGTTTTCGTTTTCGAAAACATCTCTCCCCTTCTCCACAGTACAACTAAGATGCAAAACAAGGAGAAATCATCAATTAAAGGTACATGAGCTTCTCTCCCACCTCCCTTTCTCCTCTTCCTCTCTTTTTTGACAACTTGAAAATCAGTGAGAATTCAAAAAATCAAGGACGATCATGCCAAGCTTTTTGATTTTGATATGATTTCATTATACATGATAGATCTATGGATGATCTACACAATGATACTAAAATTATTAATTTTTATTAAATATATAATTTTAAAATTAAAAATATATTTTTAAAATAAAAAATAAAAAAATTAAATTCAAAAAATTAACTTCAAAATTAAAATATTTTTTAAAGGCTTGTAACATATTTTTGATGTAAATTTGATGTTCATTTATCAAAATTTTTATGCATCATATGCATAGTGGCCTAAGCCTAAATTTGAATGAAATTAAAAAATAAATAGCATTTCATACATGCCCACTATCTTAGAAAAATATATGTAGCATCCGTGATAGGATTCTACATGAATCTAAGATCGAATTAATTTTTCATAATTTTTTTATTTTATAATTTTTTATTTAAAAATAATAAAATATATATACTTAATTCAAAAAACATAAAGAGACAACAAAATTTTACTATTTTTACATAATTACTAAACTGCTAACCTTCAAGAATGAATCCATCGAGAAAGAAGCCAAAGCATGATATTAGTTAGGGCCACGGGTGCTCTCGAATCGACACCATTGGAAATATAACTGGTGCAGCACAGAGTTCAAAAAATGAAGGATAACTGGATTGAAATAACACTTAACTGATGGTTAACTCGATAAAACTGTGCCGAAAGAGCCCATAAGAGCTCTATCAACTAACAAAAAAGTGCTTCACTGATTTCAAAGCAGCGAATGAGAGGACTTTGAAGAAGAAGATGGAGGTGGACTACCAAAACTGCATAGCCATCCTTTTGTCACTCTAGGAAGTTAGAGAAAACGTCCATTCTAAAGGATGAGACATAGATCCAGTCATCCAGTATGCCATTAATGCGAGCTTGGAAGATCAGCAACAGCTTAAGGAGTTGGCCAGATATAAGGCTCAGTTTGGACTGTCAGTTTATGAATTATGGTCGAATTTTGCGAGCACTACAGGAGAGTTAGAGTTTAGGAGGATCTTCTCGATTAGAGAGACCATCGATAGAGGCACAAGCCATATTGCTTGTATGTTGAGAGCTTTTGGCAATAGGAAGAAGTCCTTTAGAAAAATTTCGGTTAGAACCACTATCCACGACTTGAATCCATATACCTTCCCCAATAAGGATTCCAAGCAACAGAGGGTTGACAGTATGCTAAAGGACAAGAAAAAAGATGTGGCAAGCTATTCATCCTGATTTCACTTTAGCCATATCTCAGTACACACGACAGGCAACACATTATCACTCTGCTATTATATCCATACAGGCTACTGGTCCAAATATAGATCCTTCAGAACTGAAGGACATCCATGATGAGCTTCTTAACAATAATGAGGAACTAAAGAATGGATTGCATCATGTCGGAATAAATGACCGATAAATAAATTGACGGTGATGTGTGATGGTTGGACTGATTCTATCAAACTAGAGATGACAATGGATCAGGTTGATCAATACCCGTACTCATCCCATCATGAAAAATCCGTATCCATACACTCCCCCCCCGGGTACCCATACCGGTCGGGTAAAATAAGGGCCTGAGTTAGGTCAGATCAAGTCAAGTATACCTACTTGCCTCGGGTCAGATTTCACAAAAATCCCCCAAACCTTACAACATATCATGCTTCTACCAAGATTAAGCTCTCAAAACCTTAAGGGCCCAACTCACACCGCCACAACTCGCACAAAATTCCACATTCTTGAGTAAAAAAATCCCATATGAACCTAAGAAACCCGTCCGATCGCCCTTAGGTACTCTCCTTCCTCATAAATCTCCAAAAAAGTGTGTGAAATGAAAAGAAAAAGAAGCAAAAAGAAAAAGGAATGATTGATCTATGTGGGAAAAGGTCTTACCTTTCAAATTTTTCTGGCTTTCCTTTGTTTGCATGGATTTTTCCGATGGTTTCCCCCGATTTTTTCTCTATTTTTTCCATCCTCAAGAGTCATCTCAATCGGGCGAGGGCCTAATGGCTATGTTTTCCCCTGATTTTTTCTTTGTTTTTTCCCATCCTCAAGAGTCTCAATTGGGTGGAAAGCTTAAAGCAGCCAAATAGGAAGGTTTTCCTCTCTGCTTTTTTTCCATCTCAAGTCTCAGCCGAGTGGGAGGCTTGAGCAGCTGAATAGGAAAGCTTAGATGATGGCTAGGGTTTTGTTTTTTTTCCATTTTCAAGAGTCTCAATTGGGTGGGGGGCATAAGCAACCGAATAGAAAAGCTTTTAAAAGTAGCCAAATAGGAAAGCTTATATATACATACACATATATACATATATACATATATATATATATACATACACACATATATACAGATATACATATGTAAAATATATATGTGTGTGTGTGCATACACATATACGCATATACATATAGGATAAATTACAAAAATCCCTTAGAGATTAGGGCTAAATTATACTTGTATCCAATAGTTTGAAAAACATATGCTTACCTCCCTGATGTTTAGTTTTATCTAACACTTTAACCTTAGTGACCTAACAAAATATTGGTCAAACCATTAGACCCAAAAATTATATTAAAAAAAATTCAAAATGATAAAAATGACCTTCATAACATGTGGTTGCTGAGGTCTTGGAATACCTGCTCCGTGTCCCACTCCCAACTCACAACCACCTCATCCCCCTCCTCGACCTCGCCCACCACTTCGCCGCTGCCAGCACCACCTTCTCCCTCACCCTATCTCCACCTAGCCCAAGCCCACCTCCCACACCTGCTCCAACACTGGCTTCGCCTCCGAAACCTCTGCTGGTCCCACCACCACCACCATCCAAGCCTGCAACCATAATCTAACCTAGCTCCATTGCCAAAACTAACTCCAACTCTAGCTCCACCACCAAGTCCACCTCCTCCGAACCCACTACCAACACAGTTGCCAAGCCCGCTATGGTGGTGAAACTATAGCAAGGTTTGGGAATGTGAGGTCGACGGTGAAGTAGTTGATCCAACCGAGGAAGAAGTCAGAGAGAAGGACAGAAGCAGAGTTGGGGATGGATCGAACCCAACGGAGGACATCAAGACAAAGGGAAAGGGCACAGATGAGGGCAGCAATTGAGGCCTAAGTGGAGATTGCATATGTGCTCGACGCTGGCGAAGAGGGAAGGGCGGGTAGGGAGGGGAAGGGCTAAGGGGCAAGCAAAGGGGACAGCGGACATGGAATCAAGGAGGGGGAGGTTGGCCAGGGTGACAAGGACAATGAGGGAGAAGGCGGCGCTGGCGCCAGCAAAGTGGTTGGAGAGGTAAAACCTCATCGAGATGGCGACTGAGTAGACTGACAGCATCAGGTCAACGACCGCACACACCATTGAATCAATGATCAGATGACCACTGCCACAACCACTGTCGCCATCATGGTCGCATAGCAGCCAGGCAGCAAAGTCCCAGATTTGGTTGGTGGCAAGGTAATGGAGGATGAAGAAGGTGGAGGCGACGAGGCGGACGGAGAGGCCACAAAGGAGGGGAAAGAGGGAATGGAGGTGGGCAACAATGGCTTGGTCAAAGGAGAGAGCAGGAGAAGGGGAGGGAAGAGAGTCCTTGGAAGGGAAGAAGAGAAGGAAGAATGGTCCGTGTCAAGAGAAGAAATGCTAAGGAATATTT
>NC_026002.2:0-24234 GCF_000442705.2 Elaeis guineensis
CAAGCTATCTCATTTGATTTGAGCCGAACCGGCTCTCCACAAAAAACTCATTTAAGAGGTCTAATGAGAGATTAAGTTCTTTCAAAGCTTTCATGTCTATAGCTTAGGCTAATAATCTTGATTATATTTTAATATTGTACATGAAATATATCCTATCTACATAGCAATGTCAATTTATAATAAATAAATATAAACTTTTTATTAGATAATAGTAATTAAAATATTATAATATAAAATATATAGAGAGAGTTGTGATCGAATGAAAATCCATGTTTGGATGTTAGCATTATTTTTACTTTTGGTCTCAACCATACTGGATTCATATAAATCAATTATCAAGCTGTTCTTTCTATTTTCTAGGTTATCTTTCAAGTGTACTAATAAATCCTTTGGTGGTAAGGAATCAAATGCTAGAGAATTCATTTCTAATAGGTAATGTTATTAAAAAAATCAATACCAGAGTCTCAATTATTCCTCTTATTGGATCATTGTCTGAAGCTAAATTTTGTATCATATCGGGATATCCTATCAGTAAGCTGATCTTGACCAATTTATCGGATTGCGGTACATGCCAAGCTGCACATTGTCTCAATGTTAATTAGATCATGATGGTAACTTGTGGTTCGTCTATAGACTTCATTGTAATAACTATTATTCTTTGTTTTTGTATCCAGGAATTTCATGCAACTAGTGTTCTCTGGCGAGCCTTCTGGGAGGCTTTTAAAATATAATCCAGTTACAAAAGAAACAATAGTCCTCCTTCGAAACCTTCAATTCCCTAATGGGGTTTCTCTTAGCAAGGATGGATCATTTTTTGTCTTCTGTGAAGGATCACGTGGCAGGTTGGCTTCCATTTCTTCTAAACATTTTTATATGCATGGTTGAATGATTCTCATGATTGGTTGCCAATATAGGTTGACTAGATACTGGTTGAAGGGAGAAAAAGCAGGAACTTCGGAAATTTTTGCTATCTTACCTGGATTCCCAGATAATGTGAGAACTAATGAGAAGGGTGAATTCTGGGTGGCAATTCATTGCCGCCGCACAGTCTATGCACATCTTATGAGTCAGTATACCCGATTGAGGAAGTTTTTGCTAAAGCTTCCCATCCCAGCAAAGTATCAATATCTGATGCAAATTGGGGGCAGACTTCATGCGCTGATCATCAAGTACAGTCCAGATGGGGAGTTGCTGGAAATTCTGGAGGACAGGAAAGGGAAGGTGGTTAGAGCGGTGAGTGAAGTGGAGGAGAAGGATGGGAAGCTTTGGATTGGATCTGTTCTTATGCCGTTTATTGCTGTGTACTGATCATGTCCAGGTGATATTTTTTCCTGTTGCTGTGTATACTGCATCACACGGTAGTATGCCATTTAATCTACTCAGCTGGACTCATGTAGCACGTCATATATATATATATATATGACAGATAGGAGGATATTGATATGTCATTTGGGAATTTTGTGTGTGTGTGTGTGTGTGTGTGTGTGTGTTACAGATGGGAGGATATTGATATTTCATTTGGGAATAGTTATCCTACTTTTTTGTGCTTTTACCTCCTGCTGCAAAATAAAAGCCTCCACTTACCATAGAGACAACAGTTATCAACCTTTGTGGATTGGCTAGTTATCTTACATCCCCTCTCTCTCTGTATGTTCTTTAATCAGCAGCATAATTATTTCTGATTGGGCCATAATTGCGCATATTCAAAAATTTGGATTTTCAAGGCAATTTTTGGTTTGGGTAAATAGTTGTGACTCGCGATTCTATGATTGTGTTTGATTAACAGTTTGTCTCAGTATTGATGCTTCGCAGAAATATGTAGTTCTCAACACCAGAACAAGCCATCCTTAGCTTCCTTTCATCCAGATTTTCTTTTTTTCAAAAATGTACAAGAACCTTGAAAGGTATCTCTTTAATTGCACAAGCTCAGGGTGTGGAACCAATGAGATAGGTTTCTTCACCATCTAATTTATTTTCTACATTTTGTGGCAGTTGTTTTTCATTTAGATTAGGCATTTTGAACCCATTGAGGGAGGGTCGATGTTTTATTGTATGTCAAATTTATTGCACTACAGCAGCAATCATCTCTATGTGATTGGGTTAATGCGAGTTGGTTTGGTTTAGGTTGGATTAGATAGTGTTGCGGGAGGGTTTAGTCTCACGTCGACTATGAGTTATGGGTATTCTGTTTTATGTAAGATAGAAGATCTTCTCTCTCTCAAAGGTGTTTTTTTTTGGATCAAAGTCTAGGGGATAAAGTTGTCAGGCCCACGATGGTCGGGTTCGGTGAAGCCTCCTGTGAGGGGCCCTGAAGTCTTCTGACCACAATAGATAGAAAACCATATGGTGCAGTGGGCATGCATTTGTTACGAAACCCAACGGCCGAACCATTGAGCTCCTAACTATATAAGGTAGATACTTTGAATCTGTAACATCTCAATTACAATGAAGCAATTTCACCATTGTCCCATGAAGCAGTGTTACCGATGTTCCATGACCTGCCTCCATCATAATTTTTTTTTTTTTTCGGTATGACAAACTTTTCTGGAAATGAACCATGCAATCTTGATGTCAAAAATCATCATTTGATGATATGATGGAGGCTTAACAGCTCCAAAGACCGTCCTATTTGTGGTATCATGATATCATGGTCTTTTGCAGGTGCAATATGATACTTTATGCTAGAAGAGATGCACTGGACTACGGGCGCCATACATCCGTAAATAGTATTATTCAGGATTTGTTCTTTTATGAATAAATATTATAGAAAAATTTATTAATTTTTTTATTGACCAACGTGCTCATATTCTCACATTTTTTAAGATGGATAAGTTTTTTTTCATGGATAGTATTTACTCATCAAATAAAAAAAAAATCTTATTCACCTAGGAAGTAGCTAAATTATCTTTCTATCAAATAGAAAAATAATTTTTTTGATTTATTCCTAATATATCCATAATCTTATAATAATAATAATATATTATATTATAATATAGCATAATATAATATAATATAATAATATATATAATATATTATAGTATAATATTATAATACTTAATATTATATTATAATATATAATATTATAATAAATTATTATAATATAATATGATAAACTATATTATTATAATATATTATAATAATATAATATTATAATTATATAATATATTATACTATATTATTATATATAATAATATTTATATAATAAAGGGTATTATGAAAAATATAGATAGATCTTAGTAACTTAACCAGAAAATTAGTTATGCAAAAGAACATAGATAATAAATTCTCGATCTATTTTTTAATATATAAAAGAATATAGATAAATTATTTTTCTGTCTAAATGTTGCTGAGAAAAATTTATTAAAAAAACTACAGTTTTCTAGATAAATTTTAAAAGAATAAGCCCTAAAGATATCCCCAAGGCATTCTTGCGCCTGGCTCCTTGCGGCCAGGTGCTAGGATTCATATATCTACCGAATTTGATGTTCTAAGTGCTATATATTTTTAATTACAAAATTTTAAAAAATAAAACAAATAACATAAAGGATTTTTTTTTTTTGTTTGTTGCCAATAAAACAAGTAATCTAATACGCACACACACAAACACACATAATCTAATACACACCACACAAACACACATACATACATACATATTCATACACACACACACACACACACATATATATATATATATATATATATATATTATGTATATATGTATATATACATACATATATATAACCAAGGCAAAGACCTCAAACTCCAACTAACTGATCAGATCAGATAGTATGAAGATAGGGATATAGTATCAGTGACTAGGCTTGACAGCTTATTCGGTCTTCTTTCTCACCAGGTTCACCACAACTGAAACATTTATCTTGTGCTTGCCATGCAGTTGTTGATTTTATGCGGATAATCTTGCTCCTATAGCATCCTAGTTTTTGGGATATTACAAAAATTTTCGAATTCGACTAGGTGCTGACTTGCTGCTGTTCTAAGAAGGAAATCTTGGTTGATTCCTTCCCAAATGATGAGAGGAGGAGGCTTTTTTGTTCGCTTGGTCAGTCTTACGGCAGTATAGCTTGTAGGGGGAGCTCTTTACGTGCACGTGTGTGTAGGAACTCAGGGTTCAAAACTTTACTAGGTAGGTGCACTCACTATGGGAGCTATTGTGCGACAAACTCATTGTATGGACGGTCACACTCACAGGCCTCGCTTCACTTGCTCCCTTAGGGAAGAAGGGAAGATATTTCATTTTAAAAATGGCAATTTTAGAATAGCAGAATAAAGTTATATATATGTGTGTGTGTGTGTGTGTTATATCTATATATATATATATACATACATATATACATACATACATATATATATGTATGTATGTATGTACACACATACACACACACCACACACACATATATATATATGTATATATGTATGTGTGTGTGTGTGTGTGTGTGTGTGTATATATATATGTATATATGTATGTGTGTGTGTGTGTTGTGTGTGTGTGTGTGTGTATATATATATATATATATATGTTATGGTCAGTTCGAACTCTAGAGTAGGTGACATAGATGCCTTAGTTAATCAATACCTTGATTCGATGGATCGGATCTGAAAGAGTTAAAAATCAAGTAATTGACCTGATCCTATCGATTTTGATACTATGAGTTAGAACAGTGATAACTTTCTCATTCGATGTCAGAATCGCTATTACGATCTCATTTCAAAAAATCTTTTCGTGCTCTACGAGGCTAGCTGTTTCACCATCACTCTAAATTTTGGAGTCTAATTCTATTGTTTAATAGGTTAACGGGAGTCCAGAAGAATCTTAGTTGAATTGAGAGTTTCAATTCTTGTGTTAATCTTTTTCTTATTTTATTTTAGAATCTTTTTGCTATTAGGTTAGGACTTTTACTCTATAAATAAGATCTATTTGGCCAACGTTGTAATTGGTTTAGTTTATTTCATAATTGTGGAGTCAAAACTCCAGAGAAGAGAGTTTCTTCTTCTTTTATTATTTTTTTTATCTTATATCTTCTTTTTCTTTCCATCAAAATATGGTTTAGGCTGCATAAGTTGGTATTAGAGCCCTATTAATCTGAGTGAAGTTCTTTCCTACAGTCAAGATGGTAGATGGTGGTCATAAGAAGAACCAACTTGCATATCAGACAATGATAACTCATGATGAAATCACATAGTGGGAATGAGATCTGATGATAGAGTGCGAAGATTTGAGAAGACATGTGATAGAACTGACTGCGCATCTTATGTAATTGAGAATTCGAAAGATGAGATTTGAGGCTGATCTAGAAGATCACAGATCTAATGAAGAGGCTTCAGATTTCGAGAACCCCTTCCATCGGGATATTCCCACCTACTGGCTAAAGATTGAGGTGACTCATTTGAGCGACCAATCCACTAGTTTGATTCTATTAGAGTAGATCTATCTGAATATTTAGATAGCATCTATAAAAGAAGATATTTCTCATTGGTTAGATTAGATCGAGTGTATCTTCGAGTACAAAGAGGTTCCAAATGACAAGAAGGTGAAGCTTATCATATTGAAGTTGACAGATCAAGCTTTTGCCTGATGGCAATAGCTGAAGAAGACTAGGAAGCGCAAAGACAAGCCAAAGATTCGAGATAGAAAGAAGATGAAGAAGGTATTGAGAGAGTAATTTCTGCTCTTCAACTACATGCAGTCCTTGTACTAATGCTTGCAAAACCTTCGCAAGAGTCTAAATCTATGGATGATTACATGGACGAGTTCTATCAATGAGTCACCAGAAACAACCTGACGAAGAGTGAGAAGCAGGTGGTGGTAAGGTACCTTGATAGACTACGATAGTAGATTCAAGATACCTTGAGGTTGTATTCCTTATGGACGATCAATGAAGCTTACCATTGAGCCTTGATTGCTGAGGAGCAGTTGCAACAAAGGCCTGTGCCTAGACCTAATCCTTTCCTACGGAACAATCAACATTAGATAATCAGAGGGACGTGTGACACAATCCAGCTTCTACCCCTTCTGTTCGTGGTGCTGTTGATATAAGGTCCTTAAAGCTGATCCTAGTGGGATTTTCTATGTTGCAGTGCTATAACTATGGTGAGATCGGACACATACGAAGCGAGGGTACAAAGCATGCTGGATAGCCCATGAAGTAGTTGCTCACTGAAGAAGAAGAGCCATCTGACGAGGATCAAGAGCTTACTTATGATAAAGGAGGTAAGGAGGAGGATGATTCCTTGTTATTTGGGGATAGAGGAGAGGTCCTAGTTGTTCGAAAGAGCCTACTTACTTTTAAGGAGGAAGAAGATTGGAGACGAACTAATATCTTTCACATCTACTGCACCATTGGAAAGAAGATCTGCAAGGTCATCATCGATGAAAGTAGATGCGAGAAATCATCTCCTAGAAGGCCATCTTGAAGCTGAATCTAACAATCGAAAAGTATCCTTGGTCTTACAAGCTATCATGATTCTAGAAAGGAAGCGAAGTAGTTGTCGATAGTCACTGTCTTATGTCATTTTTCATCGAGCAAAAATATTTCGATAAGGTTTGGTATGCATCGTTGCCATGGATATCCGTCATCAGCTTTTGGAAGGGCCGTGGCAATTTGATCACAGTATATTCATGATGGTCGTTGGAACATCTACTCATTCTGGAAAGATAATCAGAAGATCATATCGGCACCAATGAAGGAGGAGACTTTTCTAAATTAAAGCTAAAGACCAACATCAACCTCCTGACGAAGCATTCTTACTTGAAGGAGGCAGTAGAGGTTGGCTACATCTTAGAGGTGGTGAAGAAGGGTGAGTTGGCTGAGCGAGAAAACTCATCCCTAGTATATCCTATCCTTTAAGAGTTTGCTGATATTTTTTCTAAAGATCTACCTACAGGATTACCATCAAAAAGAGATATTAGCATTATATCTATCTTATTTCGAAAGCGAGTCTATCGAACAAGCCGACGTACTGCATGAATTCTGCTGAATACCATAAGTTGCAACAGTAGGTCTAGAAGTTATTGGATAAAAGATACATCAGATCGAGTATGAGTTCATATGCGGTGTCTGCTCTTTTAGTTCCAAAGGATGGTTCATAGCGCATGTGCATTAATAGCAAGGCTATCAACCAGATCACCATCAAGTACCGATTTCTAATTTTGAGGTTGGACGACATGCTTGATCAACTTGCTGAAGCCAACATCTTTTCAAAAATTGATCTGAAGAGTGGCTACCATCAATTACACATTCGGCTTGAGGATGAGTGGAAGACAACCTTCAAGATGAAAGAGGGCCTGTATGAGTGGCTGGTGATGCTGTTTGGACTTTCCAACGTGCTGAACAATTTTATGAGGTTGATGAATCATGTGCTATAGCTGTACCTTAGTAAATTTGTCATAGTTTATTTTGATGACATTCTTGTTTATAGCCCTACTTTAGAAGCCCACCTGCAGCATCTTAGGGAAGTTCTTGGCACACTGAGGAAGGAGAAATTATATGCTAATCTAAAGAAGTATAGTTTTATGGCAGATAATCTTACCATTCTAGGCTACATCATCTCTTCTGAGGGGTTACGAGCGGATCCATCTAAGGTGCAGCCTATCCAAAATTGGCCGGTACTACACAACATCACCAAAGTACAGAGTTTTCATGGTTTAACATCTTTTTATCATAAATTCATTCAGGGATTTAGCTTCATCATGTCTTTAGTGACTGATTGTATGAAAGGAAGGTGGTTCCAATGGACCTTGAGATATAGACTGCCTTCAAAAAGATCAAGAGGAAGATTGCTTCTGCTGATGTTCTTGCTCTTTCAGATTTCTCCAAGATCTTTGAGGGAAGTGTGATACTTCTTCTACTAGGATCGGTGGAGTTTTCAGCCAAGAAGGATGGCCCATTTTTTTCCACAGCAAAAAATTATTGAGGTCCAAGTTGAACTACTTTATCTATGATATTTAGTTCTATACTATAGATAATGCACTTCGACAGTGGCGGTACTATCCAGTCCAGAAGGAATCCATCCTTTATATTGACCATAAGGTCTTAAAATACATCAATGGTCAGGAGAAACTGAGCCGTAGGCATGTTAAGTGGGTCAACTACTTGCAGGAGTTTCACTTTATTCTGAAGCACAAGTCTGGTGCTCAGAATCGAATGGTTGATGCATTGAGCAGGACCGCTAAGCTTTTGGAGTTCTTAGGGTGGAAATGGTCGGTTTTGATACATTTAAAGACCTCTCCACCAATGATCCAAACTTTGCTAATATTTTTTAGGAGGTCTAGTCTAACAATTAAGTTGATTACCAGATGCAGGATGATTTTCTATTCTGAGGTGTGTAGCTCTGTATTTCTGATTATTTTTTACAAAAAAAGATCGTACAGAAGCTCCATAAAAAAGGCCACTTTTGATGGGACATGACCCTTACGTTGATTCACAGTAAATACTACTGGCCAAAGATGAAGGGTGATGTGATCAGACACGTGCAGTGTTGCCAGGTGTGCCAGATGTCGAAGGGAACGACGACTAATGTGGGATCGTATATCCCTTTGCCAGTTTTTATTCATCCATGGGAGGAGATCAGTATGGCTTTACATTAGGCTACCTGTGACCAAAAGCTATGCGATTCAGTGCCGGTGGTTGTGGATTGATTCTTAAAGATAGCAACTTTGTAAAACTCTAGATGCATCTAATGCTGCTCAGCTATTTTTCAAGGAGATTGTGCATCTCTAAGGAGTGCCCAAGACTATTATATCAGACCAAGATACAAAGTTTATGAGCCACTTCTAGAGGAGTCTATGAAAAAGGTTGGTACATTTCTGCAGTTCAGCTTAGCTTATCACCCTAAGATGAATGATTAGACTGAGTCTGTTAACGAAAGCCAGGAGAACCTATTGAGGACCTTGCTGTTGAATGATCAAAGTAGTGGGACTTGACCTTGGTACAAGTGAGTTTGCTTTCAACCATTTGGTGAATCGGACCACAGGTTGCAGTCAATTCCAAGTAGTCTATGGGTCAAATCTGAATAGTGTTCTGGACTTGACTCCAATCACTTTCAGAGGGCGATTTAGTATGAAAGCTGAAAATTGGGCTAAACAAATTCATGCTATTTATTGATTTGTCAAGAAGCAAATTGAGGTCAGTAATGCCAAGTATAAAGAAGCCACTGACAAGCATCGAAAGAAGTTAACTTTTGAAATCGGCGATTATGTATGTTCTGACCAAGGATCAGTATCCTATCGAGGAGCACAACAAGCTGAGCAAGTGCAAAATTGGTCCTCTCGAGGTCCTCAAAAAGATCAACGATAATGCTTATTAGTTGAAGCTGCCTAGTCATCTCCATATCTCTGATGTGTTCAATGTGAAGCATTTGATTCTCTATATAGGTGATTCGTTAGAGGATGAGGATACTTCTAACTGAAGAACGAGTTCTTTCCAGCCTGAGGAGGATGATGCAGATGTTTTAGCGGACCAGTATCTTAATTTGATGGACCAAACCCAAAAGATCTAAAATCAAGTTGATTACACCTGATCCTATTAATTTTGACACCGCTGAGCTAGAACAATTATAACTTTCTCATCCAATGTCACAATCGCTATTATGATCCCATTTTGGAAAGCTCTTT
Source organism: Elaeis guineensis (assembly GCF_000442705.2). NCBI lineage: Eukaryota > Viridiplantae > Streptophyta > Magnoliopsida > Arecales > Arecaceae > Elaeis > Elaeis guineensis. The sequence continues at coordinate 9,632 of NC_026002.2, forward strand.
TCATACTTTATAAGGCTAGCTGCTTCACCACTGTTACAAATTTTGGAGTCTAATTCTATTATTTGACAGATCAACAGAAGTCCGAAGAATCTTAATTGAATAAAGAGTTTCAATCCTTATGTTAATATTTTTCTTATTTTGTTTCAAAATCCTTTTGCTATTAAGTTAGGACTTTACTCTATAAATAAGGTCTTTTTGACCAACGTTGTAATTGGTTTAGTTTATTTCGTGATTATTGAATCAAAATTCTAGAGAACGGAGTTTTTTTTTCTTTTGCTGTTTTCTTATTTAGTATATCTTCTTTTTCTTTCCATCAAAATGTGGTTTGGACTGCATTAGTAAGGAGGCATATGATATGGATAGAAAATTTTTGTCTCGATTGAGATCCATCATAAATGATCTTGGAGTCGATAAACAGAAAACCTCAGTCTGGCCGACCTTATCCCCGATCGATCCGAGGTACTTTTGAGATTGCATCAGATCAGTATTTTAGAAAACTTTTACATATCGTTGATTGATTATGTCAGATAACGAGATTTTAGAATCCGTAGAACAGCTTGTCTTTAGTAGATAAGAAAAGGAAATAGTGGCATGTCTCTCGCGATAAAGTATGGTATAGTAGATATATCTCGTTCGCTAAGACAAATCTAACAATTTGATTCTTCAAATTTTTTAAACTCTTTCATCTACGCTTATAAATAAATGACCAAGAGGAATCTTAGGATATACAATCATTTCTCTTCCAACGACACGTTCTTTCCTATATTCCTTAATGTTTTTGATTAGAATATTAGAAGGTCTCCGTTAGAATTAACTCTGATTAGAAACTTCGCCGAGTGCCAGCCGGTGTCTCCACTCCAGCCGATCTGGTATAAACTCGAAGACTGGCAACAGATACAAATCCAGGTCCAAACTATTTAAAGGGCAGGCTCAAATTTCTGAGTCGGTTTGGTCCAGCACTGGCTCGGGCGGTCCGCCGGTTTCTGATCAAAGCTACATCGGACGTTCCAGGTGTCCGCTGAGGCCATGAAATTCCTCAAATACCCCTACTCGGAATGACACCTCGGGCGCTGTCTGTTTCCTTTCGGTGGCGTCGCTCGCTGCTGAGAGTCTTCGCTCTCCCCTCCTCCCCCGCCCTCACTTTCCGTGTCTCGTTTCTCGCCCTCCGTCGCCGGTCTCCGCCCTCCACCGCCGGTCTCCTCCCTCCGCCGCGTCGCCGCCTTCATCGCTTCGGATCGGGTTCTCTGCTGCCGCCTCCGCCCGCCTATCCATGACTATGATGACTCCTCCCCCCTTCGATGTACGTATCTCCCAAACTTTTCCCCTCTTTTTGTCGATTTTTCTCGATTTCGTACGTCAACTGACCTCGTCCTTCTCGCCCGGTGATCCCCTGATCGCGCTTTCTGTTCGATTCTTCTCCCTTGTTTTGATGCGATCACCGTCGTTTTCTAGGGTTTCGTGCCGGGTCGGGGCGGGTGTACCGGGCTCGATCGGTATCCATTTGTCCCCGGGCTCGATTCTAGGTTGTCGATTAGGTCCTCTGTGGGTGGTTTTACTGGATCTGAGCTCTGATTTTGTGCTTTGGGTTTTGCAGCAGGAGGACGACGAGATGCTGGTCCCTCACCCGGAGTTTGCTGGCGGTCCCCAGCCAATGGAAGGTACGCCCTAATCCCGGTTTGCTGCGAGTGGAGCTCTTATTGGATCCGTATTGATTCTTTGTTCTGCACGGTTTTGATGCGAAATCAACTTTTTTTGTACCATTTTTGTTTGATTTTGACAAGTTCTGGTTTTAGGGTTTTAATTTATTATATATGTTTTGTTGTTTTCTTCTCTTTTGCATTGGCAGTAGCTCCAACCGAAACTGCTACTACTGCCGAAACCCAGCAAGTGGAGGACCCTCCATCGTCCAGGTTCACTTGGACGATCGAGAATTTCTCTAGACTGAACACCAAGAAGCACTACTCAGACGTCTTTATCGTGGGGAGCTACAAATGGTATGTAGAACTTTCTCCTGGCCTTCCCTGTGCTTAATTTATCATGGGGGCTAATAAAAATCTGATTTTTTTTGTTGTCTATGACAGGCGGGTGCTGATTTTCCCGAAGGGAAACAATGTAGACCATTTGTCTATGTACCTGGATGTTGCGGATTCAGCAACCCTGCCGTATGGCTGGAGCAGATATGCACAGTTCAGCCTGGCTGTGACCAATCAAATTCACAACAAGTATACAATAAGAAAAGGTTTCTTTCTGAAACCCAGTGACTCTGTTGAGATATTTTTCCTTTAAATTCAAATTGACTGCTAGTTCACTCTGAAACTTTCCATCTGCTAAATCATAGAATTGCACACACTTTTACTGTCCTGACATAATTATATGAATTGTTACATTTTGCTGTCTGACCACTACACTGTGCTCAATTGCATCTGTCTTTTTGGTCTCATAATGGGGTCATCTCTTCAATTCAATGTGTAGTGGCAAAAGCTGTTTTAGAACTGTGCCTTATTTAACCATTATTCTCCACAATTTTTTTTTTGAGCTCATTGTTTGCCAACTTAGAGCCCAAGGAAAGAAAGCAACCTGGGGCAAGAGATTAGACATGTAGCTATTTTAAGCCTTACAAGTGATCTTGTTGGTTAGTTGCACTGGACAGCATTGTGTTTAATTTTAGTCTTTTTTTTGCACATAGGGTACGCTGCTGCGCTGTAAATGAAAACTAGAGTATGGACATGCGATGAGTGTGCTAAGATGCTGCAATCTTGTGGAGAGTTGCAGAAATGTGGGGACCCGTGCTTCACCTTTCAGTTAAATAGTAGAATCCATGTTACTTCCATGTGTGGTCTCTTTATTCTAACATGAACTGGAATCTGACCCTAATAGGTTATCCATTTTCCTCATCCACTACTTGAAGAGGCATGCTTGTATGTATGATATTCCAAGCTACATTGCATGTAGATTGATTTTTCTTTTGCCTTGTCTTATGGTTGCAATGCATTTAATGCTCTTACCTATTGGATGTTCATGATGTGGCATGCCTTTTTTAAGTTCTCTAATTGGACTTGGGTTGTAATATGGTAGGGGTTTGGATGTTGCATATGTGCCATTATGGTACTCCAATTGGAAACATCTTATCGAAATGATTCTTCTCTGCTGGATAAGCTTATTTATTTGATCAATGGAGATGATGTGCCCTTCTTTTTTTTTTTCCTTCTTGCAGACACCCAACACCAATTTAATGCCCGGGAAAGTGATTGGGGCTTCACATCTTTCATGCCGCTAAGTGAACTTTATGACCCAACTAGAGGATATCTTGTGAATGATACTCTTGTTGTTGAAGCCGAGGTTGCTGTTCGCAGGGTGGTTGATTACTGGACTTATGACTCCAAAAAAGAAACAGGTTATGTCGGTCTCAAGAATCAAGGAGCTACTTGTTACATGAACTCTCTTCTCCAAACTTTGTACCATATTCCATACTTTAGAAAGGTATGAATTCTAACCTCATGCTTTATGATTAGCTTGCAGTATGATTTTTCTTATTAAGAAAAAAAAATCTGTTTCCGAGGTGTGTTCTTCAGGCTGTGTACCATATGCCTACAACTGAAAATGATATGCCGTCAGGAAGCATTCCTTTGGCCCTGCAGAGTCTTTTTTATAAGCTTCAGTACAGTGACAGCAGCGTTGCTACAAAAGAGCTGACCAAGTCTTTTGGATGGGATACATATGATTCTTTCATGCAGCATGATGTGCAAGAACTCAATCGGGTTCTTTGTGAGAAATTAGAGGATAAAATGAAGGTTTGGCATTTGCATTAGGCTATTGCACATCAATACTGGTGTGTACTTGCTAATTAATTATGTCCCTGTCCCAGGGAACTGTTGTGGAGGGGACAATACAACAGTTATTTGAAGGCCACCATATGAATTATATTGAGTGCATTAATGTTGACTACAAATCTAGCAGGAAGGAGTCTTTTTATGGTAAATAAATACTGAATAAATGGATATCCTCAACTTTTAAACTGCACTTTGTGCTAGATATATGTGAATGATGGACTACATCTTTTGTAGATCTTCAGCTTGATGTCAAAGGTTGTCGGGATGTTTATGCTTCTTTTGATAAATATGTTGAAGTTGAGCGTCTTGAAGGAGATAATAAGTATCATGCAGAACAATATGGCTTACAGGTTAGTTGGTTTGTGTCTATTTATTTTGGACCTGTGATTGCGATAAGAGGTCTCAATATCCACTTTTCCCAGTATTAGTTTTAAAGCACACATCCTTGCTGTACTTTGGATCCTGTGGAGTGGATACACTCATAAGATTTATAAAAATAAAGACACACACACACACACACACACACACATTTTTTTTTTTTTTTCACACACACACACACACACACAATATGTATGTATGTATTCTAGTAAAATGGAATATCCAAATGATATAGTTGAGCTTCATATGATGATCTTGTATGAAAGACTGCATCTCTGGCAGTTGGTTTTCTAGCTTCTGGGATTTCTTGGTTGAAATTTAAATTATGTTGCAGCTTTCAATCATAGATTCTTGAATTGTGTTAGGCTTTATCATACTCTTCATTAATGAATAAAAAACTTAAAACAAAACTTTCTAAATCTGGATCTGCTGGTTGTCATTGCTAAAGAACTAAGGGAATGCTCATTTTAATTTTAAAAAATTCAAGTCTTCTCTTTGAGTTGTAGCATATCCTTTTTTGTCATAACATATTTATAGTGATTTTTTTGCTGCAATGAACTTGTATTTTCTAGGACCTCTTTAACTTTTTATTTTTTCCAGCTTATGGCCTTGGGTTCTGATTCTTACTTTCATACATATTCTCACTAATGATCAAGTGATGTCTTGTTATGAATGCTTTCTGAATTTTGTTGATAGGGACAAAGTGGTGGGCTAGCCTTTCTAGGATATAATTGAACTTGATGTTAGTTTTATAACACCATCCTGTAATATTGTAGTGTGAACCAAGGTTTCTAAATTCGGGTATCTCAACTGTCTTGTTTGATGACTGATTTTGAGGTGAGGTAGGGTATTGGCTTCTTCTGGTTAAAAGGGAAGCCAAAGTGTTTTGACTATGGTGCCATGCATCCCTCTGCTGTACATAATGACCAACAAGGTTCTCCATACTGGTGCATACACTCCTTTTTGGGTATACTATACCTACCAATACTGAATTGAGACTTGATACAAGAGGTGTGCTGTGTCTCTATATGCCGAATCGACCCATACTGATGCTATACTAGCATGGTGCTGTTATGGATCCAGTACTGAGATGGCGAGCTTTGATGACCAAGTTATCAGTGAGCTTTCTTGATGACTAAGTTATGGAAATAGCAACCAACATAGTAAAAACAAGATCAACTGATGTTTTATGTATGAATTTTATTCATTAGTAATTAAGAGTCCATTAATGTAGTAAAATGAATAATAATCTTACTGGATATTGATATCACTTTCTGCTGATATTGTGGGATAGAACAATGGATATCTGCTGAAATATTGGAGGCAAACATTTTATCTATATCTTGTGAATGAGTGCTTTATGCTGATATAAACTGATCTTGGCTGAGATGAAACCATGGCATAGGCGTATATAGATACAAGTCATACTACATTATTTATGTGAACTAGACTGCATGACCTCAAAATTTGTCAATGTACAAGCACCTGCAGTCCAATAATCTCAACTATTTGCTCTATATTCATACAGGGACAAAAAAAGGAGACCTATAATGCATTCTCTCCTACAGTTAAATGTGGTCATTGCCCTTTTTTTTTAAAAAAATAAATCAACTGCTTTGCTTATTTATATCCTCCTTGTGTAATATATTGCAACAGTATTGTTTATATTAAATTCTTATTTTGCAATTGAATATCCTAAGATCTTGAAGAACATTGCTTGAAGTTGAATCTTTGTTCATCCATTTCAGGATGCTAAGAAAGGTGTTCTTTTCATTGATTTTCCCCCTGTTTTGCAACTTCAGCTGAAACGCTTTGAATATGATTTCATGCGAGACACCATGGTCAAGGTTGGTATTATTAAAATTCTCATTATTGTCTTATTTTGGTCACCTTTGCACTTGGTTATGATGCATTTCTCTTGAACTACATGTTTCATATTGGTTGATATTCTTCATGATTTTCTCACAATGTGAATTACCACTGAGTACTTTGTCAAAGAGAAAAGAGAGTGGGAAGATTTGTAATCTTGTTGGCAGTTATTTCTTATTCAACTGCTTCTGTAATATTTGCATCACTACTCATCTTTTGCCACATTGTGCACCATGCAAGTCTTAGGTCATATGAAGATTGGCATTGGAGTTTAAACAGAACATATGAACATATGTAAGCAAGTCCATTACCTCTCTATTGCTAGCAGAAACAATGAAAAGCCTCATATGCATCTTTCAAGACAAGCAAAAATAACTAACATGAGGCATGCATGTAGCATAAGCATCTTGATACAATGTATATGCCTCACTTTATATCACCTCACCCATGACTTGCAAAATGTTCTTGGAGAGCTTTGCCTTGCGGCATTGATCCTCCATTGAACCTTCTTGATAGTTTCACTTGAGGTTCTTGCATTATTTTAGTTGAGATTGTGATGAGGATTAACATGGAATTTTTGCATGCAATTCGTGGCAAGAATCTGTTTTCCCCAAGCATGGATCGTAGTTCTTGATATGTGGAAGTTTAGAAGTTGAATTTGTTAAGGATTGCTTGACATGTTTAGTTTATTAGATGAAGTGTTGGTTAAAAGGGTAATGAAATTAGAACCACGGTCAACCATGGTTTCCATTATTTTTTTAAAAAATAAAGAAATCATCTTAGTGCCAATGAACCAATATTATTTGTGTTCCTGAGGTGCTAGTGATATGAATGAAAGCCTTTGTACCATGTCTGTTTTAGACATTAGCTACATGTGGGGCCCAGATTGTTTTGATCTCTCCGGTACATTCTTATTGTGAAAGCTCCCCAATTGGCTTTGTCGGAGGAAGAATTATATTTTTCTTACAAAATAATGTAATCTGAGAATGAAATGCTTGCCTCCTACCATTCTCATCGCCATTGTAACATTTTCTAAAGCTGAAATAGTAATTATATAATAGTTCTGCTGCTGGGTCAAACTGCTGGGTGGTTGGTTCAATGGTTACACACCTTACTCACTATGACGTTGAGCCGGCCTGAGATATGAAAGATTCATGGATGGAAAAGAGTATTGGGTCCTTAAAATTGTCCTTGTTTTGTCCTTTTAGTTGTGTGAAGTAAATCTTTTCCCTTGAAGACTTGGCTGCCAATTATCTTCTCTAGATCTTTTGCCCACTGATTGACTACTGAACTGCCACATATATGTTGATGCAGATAAATGACCGATATGAGTTTCCACTGCAACTAGACCTGGATAGGGATAATGGCAAATATCTTTCTCCAGAAGCGGACAGAAGTGTCCGCAATCTTTATACTCTACACAGGTAAACTTTATTGGAAATTGATATCTGTTAGATGATTTCATTGGAAATTATGCATCCTTCTCTCTCTACTATTAATGCTTTAATTATTCATCTAATTACCACATAGCCAACATGCCCAGTCCCATCGGTGATTTTGGCTCTCCATATTAGATCCAAACTTATATATGTAGGCATACCCAGATGTAAATACATTATCTCATTTGCTTTGCATATGAAATAGATGTTGCAACGAAGACAAGCTGCTGTGGTATATGGTATTCAACTCATATGTATTACAAGAATGCTTATATTGCAGTCATATGTAAAAGATACTCTCATTATGTTCAATTCATACTACTTTCTTCCCCCCAAAAAAGAATATGTTAAACAAGGATCACTGAAGTGAGTGCAGAATGGAGACATGATCAGTAGCAGTCCTCATTTTAGTCTGTTCTGACTATTAAAGGATACTTACCTACATGGTTATAAAAAGGACCTATTTAGACATCTACTGTTTGAACATTTTAGCTGCAGTATGCTTATGGCTTTTGCCAAATGAACTGTATCTTTACGTGTTGTGTTCTTGTGCTTTTCACGAATTTATATTTGTGTTAGTTAAGGAATTCTGGTGAGAACTATATGGTTGCAAGTCCTTATGTGGAAATTTCATCGGAATAAGAAATTTGGCTATAAAGGAATTTATCTAGGTTTGCATAACAATGAAATAAACAAGCGACGTGCTTAGTCAAATATTGTGAAATGAGCCACTGTGTCATTTCATATAAGTATTTTCAAGGTGCCTATATCTATTATTGACATTGGGTGCCCATCATTTATTTTTGATGGGAAGAGCATTGTATCACAGCATAACAACCTTAGATGTTGGGATGTCTTGTCTAGACTCCTCTTGCATGTAAACACTATGCTCCTTGGGTGGTGTGGATCACAGGTATTTTGTCAGTTCATGTGGGAGGCCATGTGATGTGCATTTTGTCATGCATCCATGGTCGCTATTGTTGTTGCCATGTGCTATATGATATTTGACCTTTTTTAGGCCTATATTTAGTTGATTGTTTAAATAGGCACCAAACCATTTAAAGTTTGTTCAAGGCATTAGTAATACTAGGTGTCTAGGTGCCCAGTAGCCATCTTGACAAACTTGGTCACTTTATCCATCAAAAATAACAAATCTAGAATGGATTGGTAGTAGTGTTGCTGCATAGATGCATGAATTCATGTCATAAGTAATGTAAAAAATTCTTTCATCTATAAATGTTACATTAGAGGATATGGGAGAACACATGGGAGCAATGTTGCAGAAACATCTCAAACTGCCCAATTTGGGGCATATCGAATTGCATTAACTAAGATAGTTCTAGCCTCCAGATTGAAAAACTGGTGGAAGGGGAGAAGGAGAACGAGTGAGAGAGGGAGAGGGAGAGAGTGGCCGGTTGCAGCTGGAACAGGGGGGGGGGGGGGGGGGAGGGGCTTTGGAAGCCCTCTCTCCTCTGTGCATCAGAACAAGGGGGCTTCCACCCCCTTTTTTTTTTAAATTTAAGTGAAGTCGGTAGCCGCTGCTGACTTCACTTATTATTTATTTTTTTTGAAATGTTTTTAAGTGAAGTGGCTGCAGACTTCACTTAAAAAATTCAAAAAAAAAAAAAAAAAAAGGGGTGGAAGCCCCCTTGTTCTGATGCACGGAGGAGAGAGGGCTTCCAAAGCCCCTTCTCTCCCCCCCACCCCCCCTTCCTCCACCCTCCCCCACCCTTGTTCCAGCTGCAACCGGCCACTCCCTCCCTCTCTCTTCCTCTCTCACTCGTTCTCCTTCTCCCCTTCCACCAGTTTCTCAATCTGGAGGCTAGAACTATCTTAGTTAATGCAGTTCGATATGCTCCAAATTGGGCAGTTTGAGATGTTTCCGCAACATTGCTCCCATGTGTTCTCCCATATCCTCTAATGTAACATTTATAGATGAAAGAATTTCTTACATTACTTATGACATGAATTCATGCATCTATGCAGCAACACTACTACCAATCCATTCTAGATTTGTTATTTTTGATGGATAAAGTGACCAAGTTTGTCAAGATGGCTACTGGGCACCTAGACGCCTAGTATTACTAATGCCTTGAACAAACTTTAAATGTCAAGAAGTCCCTGTTTTGATGCATAGAGGAGAGAGGGCTTCGGAAGCCCTCTCTCATCCCCTCTCACGAAGCCCTCTCTCCTCCCCTCTCACGCCCTTGTTTCCGGCCACTCCGCTCTCCCTCTCTCCCTCCCTTCCTCACTCTTTCCTGTCGCTTTCTCTTTTTTCCTCTCTCGCCTTCTCCCTCTCCCCCTCCCTTTTGGTTTTGTCTGTCGGTTCATTTTGGGACAGCATGGCATGGGGGCGTACCATACCATCCGGCTAGCCAAGTGGCTTGGATGCTGGCTCTGGTGTTGCCTTCCTTGCATCGGAGAATATGCTGAGAAAAATATTTAAGAACTGTTAAAAAATTGTGAATGATATATTATGTCATAGATTGTGTTTAATACATAATTGTATATTTTTGGTAAGTCTTACATTTGCCTATTCTGATCATTTTGTGCATTGTTAAATTTAATACTTCCAATATATTATTTGTAGGCAAATATTGCTTATTTTATTGTTGGCGACCAGCATGAGTTATTTTGGTCTGTGGCATTTAGGGCATCTGTGTATGCTATGTTTATGCATTTTTTTCTGTTAGTTGACTTTCGTCAATGCATGATAACACATGTTTCATGCAGCGTTCTCGTTCATAGTGGTGGGGTGCATGGTGGACATTATTATGCTTTTATTCGGCCAACTCTCTCTGATCATTGGTAGGTAGCATTTCCCTGTCACCCGTGTTTGTTTCTTGTACCTGCAATACTGTTGCTCGTAAGCCTCGTGCAAAGCTCCTAAGAGCAGCTTTTACAGACAGATACTGTTAATTATATTCTCAAATTCTTCAATGGGTCATTTTATGCAGGTCACTGATAGAAGCTTTGATCTGTTCTTTCTTTGTTTCTATATTAAACATACAACTTGTGGCCACTGTGTCACTTTTTTTTTTATTTTTCTAATTTGTGTTTGTTATAGGTAATCTACCTATATGTTGCTTATGAAATATGAAAATTTGTTTGATTGGATGTGATCTTTTCTATCTGTTTATGTGCAAGCGCAGACAGTATCCTTTGCCTTCTTTTGGTGCTTATAACTTTACAAATTAATTAAAAATAGAAGATTTTAGGCACCTTTTTTGATTGATGTGCCCACCTCCAAACACCCCCACTTTTGATATAGACATAAGTTGTGGACCTATGAAAAGAGTGAGTGTATTTATTGGTGGTCTAAAACAGTCTGCATCATATTCAAGGGTGTGGACATGACTTGAAGACAGTAATTGATAATTCTTTTTCTCCAGGTTTAAGTTTGATGATGAGCGGGTAACAAAAGAAGATATGAAGAGGGCACTAGAGGAGCAGTATGGTGGTGAGGAAGAGGTGATTAATTTTGCCACTGCAAACTCAAGTGCTGTATTATGCTTCTTGTATCATTCTGACTTTTCTTTTTTCCCCTTGCTGCCTAATTGCAGTTGCCACAGACAAATCCTGGCTTCAATAACACTCCATTTAAATTTACAAAGTATTCAAATGCATACATGCTGGTTTACATTCGTGAGAGTGACAAGGAGAAAATAATATGTAATGTAGATGAGAAAGACATTGCTGAACATCTTAGAGTAAGACAATTGTAGAGATGATTAATTGTTGAATGGTTTCATTAAGGATTGCACGTAATATGCAATGTATTTTTCCAGATAAGATTGAAGAAAGAACAAGAAGAGAAAGAACACAAGAAGAAGGAAAAGGCTGAGGCTCACCTTTATACCATCATAAAGGTGTGATATATCTTACCTGACTTTGATGATTGACCCACATTATCATTTATGCTTTTACTGGTTGTCAGTAAGTCATTCTGAATGTGTTTAGGTTGCTCGAGATGAAGATTTAGCTGAACAGATAGGAAGGGATATATATTTTGACTTGGTGGACCATGATAAAGTTCGCAGCTTTCGTATTCAGAAACAATTGCCTTTCCATGCTTTCAAGGTAAAGATTTCTTGCAATCTACTGCCGCAAATTGAATAAGTTGCTGATGCTGGTGTATCACCATCTTTCATTACTGCATGAGCAAAAATTTGGTAATAATTTCTTATACTTGCATGCAAAGGATCAGTGTATGTTATTGTGATTTGATTTTGGCTTTTTGACATTTTGCTGCTCTTCCAATATTGAAATTTTCATGGAGTCGCTAATTGGATTAGTTTAGACCATGTGGCTTGATTTTAGAGTGAATAATTGACATACAGGACTTCTTTTTCTTTAAAGATGATAACTATGTTGCTTGTTATGACATTTCAAACCTGCATAGGATGTGGGATTCCTGTTCGATTTATAACCTTTTGACTGGCTGTTCTAGTGCTTTTAAAATTTCAAGCTACCAATGTTATGGGATTCTTGTTTTGATTGGTAATTCTCTTTATGCAGGATGATCTACATTCTTGTTGACCAGCTTCAAAATGAATTGCAAAGTTACATTGATGTATAGGTTTTGATTGCATTGCAGACTAATAATTTTGTGTCCTTTGCTTCCATTTTCTTAGTTTGGTCTCAAATGGGCGAGACGGAATGAAGCTAATTTGAGACTTAGTTTATACGCTACAATAGGAAGATGGTGCATCTAGTCAAAATTAGAAGAAAAGATACATTTTGTGCATGCTCAAATTAATATTGACTAATTGTGCATTTAGGAATGCACTAATTCTAGAAGTACACTATTAATTGCACACATAGCATTTAATGTGCTGCTTGGGATCAATAGTGTCATATGCAAAGGAAAGACTCACACGTCATGAGGAGAATATGTATTTTCTTTGATTGTCAAGAAATGAAACAACTGCTGTTTGATTTAGACAAAACCAAGGATATTTCATATGAGAGTATTTTCAATTGAACCAGTCATGTTTCTGTTGATGACCATAAAGTTGCTGAATAATTGATGGTAAACATCTCAATCTTCTTGGCTATGGTGGGCCAAATCAGACATTGATACAGCACATTGTTGACGAGAGTATGACCTGTGTCATTATAAAAGCAATTATTTTTTTGGTTTATATTGTAGAACCGTGCACATTGTTGAGTCAATGGTTCAACCTCCACTTTCTAACTCGAGATCTGGTGTTTCACTCTTTCTGCAAGCATTCACAATACTTTGATATGTACAATAAAGTTCCCAGCTCCTGCCTAGTGAACTCTTGGACTAGTAGATTCTGCGGGGGTGTGTGAGTGTTTTTTTAAGGCAACTGATGTGTTTTTGTTGGAACATTGTTTCTTAGTCTTCGGTCTTCATGGTGTTGTAGTTTGTGTTCTCATACTATTTGGTAGAATTTTTACTTTAACATCTAAATGGTGCACAGGAGGTGGTGGCTAAAGAATTTGTTATCCCAGTTCAATTTCAGCGTTTTTGGTTGTGGGCTAAGCGGCAGAACCATACATACCGTCCCAACAGGCCATTGAGTCCTCAAGAAGAAGCACAATCTGTAAGTAATTTTTACTGTTTTCTTTTGTTTTACTGGTATAGTGGCATGTGCAATGCACGTGTAAAGACAGAAAAAATAATCACTTATTTAAAAGTAATAATCTACCTTTGTTCAGATAACAGATCTACATCAAAATGAGTCATTTCATAATTGAATAAAAATGAGGAGCCGAAGATGCTAGTGGCTACAGCTATGCTTTTGTATTTGCAAACTAGTTTATGTTATGCATCTTTGACATAATTTATGATACCAAGTGAATGTAAAAGAATACAATGGATGGGAATAAACTTGATTAATTCAATAAGCTTTCTTTTGCATGATTAGGCATTTGTATACAAACTTGTAGAATACACCTTCATATAAGTAATAATTTTTTATTAATTATGCTTGCATTTTATATTGTCCTGTGGTCATAGCAGGTTATTTCACACTGAAAGTTGAATCGAAAAAAACTTGTTCAATGCATACATATTATGGCTCCACATAGCTTGAGTCCTTGTATAAAATTCAAAATTCATACTATGTTCTTGAAGCTTTGTGAAGTGTTGTTGATCCGACCTTGCTACACACTTATCAATTTCTTTTCCAAGAGACAAAGAAATCATAGAGGTGCGCATCATGTAATTTGATACATGTTTATCAAAAACAATAAAATAACCTATATTGGATTAGAAGATCATGAATCACAATTGTTCTTAGTAGCTGGAATATGCATCCTACCGCCAACCTCTGGTGTTAATGAAAAGCAAGATTATAAAATGAGTCTATATTTACTTGTAAATTAATGATCAGAAAAAGATAAAAGTAGGAAAGGAAAATAATGGGTATGTTCACTGGATTCACTAAAAAATGTCATCATGGAATCATTTAATGCCACTGTTTATATGATAGGTGTAAAATATGGCCATTATAATGGTTCAAGAGGCCTCTTAATATGACAAAATGAATTTTAGTAACTATTGCAAGTTACCTATAATTTTAATATAGTAGCCAACAAGCCATCATATAAAACAAAAATATAGCCATTCAAAAATAATAATTTTCACTTTTATAAATAAAACAATATTTTAAAACTAAAAATAATTATAGATTTTTTTCTTTTTTTAATTTTGGGATTGATGACATCCTCATGTAGATTGTTGACCACTATTTTCTAGTATAACAGTTTATATGCATTCTTTTTTTTTTATATTATTATTTGGGATTGGTGACATAATCATGTAATTATGTGTTAGCCACTATTTTTTAGTTTAACAGTTTATATGCCTTTTTATTACAATATTTTTATATATGTTGAAAATTTCTCCCAGAGAGGTGATAATCAACTAACAATCAACTACACCCTGACATCTACATCATAAGAGAATAACCAACTACAGACCAAAAAAAAAAAAAAAAAATTGCCTCACTCTAACCAGACCAAAATCATAATGCTCGGATTAGGGATTGGGAAGGAATATTTCCTTCCTGTTTTTAGGTACAGATTTTTGCCAGAGAAATACTTTGTCACTGTGTGA